>NC_084566.2:4584124-4801624 GCF_033978685.3 Nerophis lumbriciformis
AGATACAGTCTGGTGTGCCGTGGGAGATGATCTAATTTCACCTATTTGGGTTAAAAATATTTTTTGCAAACCAGTAATTATAATCCGCAAATGATGTGTTGTTGTTGAGTGTCGGTGCTGTGTAGAGCTCGGCAGAGTAACCATGTTATACTTTTCCACATCAGTAGGTGGTAGCCGGTAGCTAAGTGCTTTGTAGATGTCGGGAACAGCGGGAGGCAGTGTGAAGGTAAAAAGGTATCTAATGCTTAAACCAAGAATAAACAAAAGGTGAGTGCACCTAAGAAAAGGCATTGCAGCTTAGGGAAGGCTATGCAGAACGAAACTAAAACTGAACTGGCTACAAAGTAAACAAAAACAGAATGCTGGACGACAGCAAAGACTTACTGTGGAGCAAAGACGGCGTCCACAATGTACATCCGAACATGATATGACAATCAACAATGTCCCCACAAAGAAGGGTAAAAACAACTGAAATAGTCTTGATTGCTAAAACAAAGTAGATGCGGGAAATATCGCTCCAAGGAAGACATGAAACTGCTGCAGGAAAATACCAAAAAAAGAGAAAAAGCCACCAAAATAGGAGCGCAAGACAAGAACTAAAACACTACACACAGGAAAACAGCAAACAACTCCAAATAAGTCAAATAAGATGTGACAGGTGGTGAGAGTATACCAACTTTGAGACAAGAGCTATAGTCATGCATGCTTGGTTATGGTTTAAAGTCATATCCAACAATTGCGACGTTTTTTTACTGTCAACTGAGTTCGTTTTTTAATGATTTCTGCTGGTGGTATGCCTCCGGATTTTTTCAACGCAAAAAATGTGCCTTGACTCAAAAAAGGTTGAAAAACACTGGTATATCTGATAGTATATATCTGTATCATGAATCAATTTAAGTGGACCCCGACTTAAACAAGTTGAAAAACTTATTGGGGTGTTACCATTTAGTGGTCAATTGTACGGAATATGTACTTCACTGTGCAACCTACTAATAAAAGTCTCAATCAATCAATCAATCAAAAAAGGTTGACAGACAACAAACACACCTTTTCACCCACAAAACAATGATCTAAAAAAACACTAACAACAGGTAGCATTTGACAATATTTTCTTGTGTAAAACAAGGACATCTCTGTTTATAATTCACAGCAAAATATATGTTACTGGAATGAATCAGACATGATGCAGAATGCTTCAATATAATTTTTTTTCACTGAGTAATTCCAAAATACAATAATTTGTGTACACACCATCCACTGATACAGATACAATAGTAATGCTAATCTACTCAGTCACAGGTTGTCATCCACATCACATCTTATGTCATCTAGGACAATACACCTAGGAAAGAATCTTCTGATCCATCCCTGGCAATCGTCTGCTGATATGTCCAGGCATCCAGCATTCATTGCGTCCAGGAGGGACATTTGATCATGTGGATGGTGGAATTGTCCAATTGTTTTTATAGCATCTAATTTTACGATTTGAAATATATTTCATTAAAATATTACTGTAGAATTGTAGCAAATTGCTGTGTTATTCAAGTTTGTATTATGTTATTGTTTTGAACTTAAGTTTAACAGTTTTGAAAACAGTATGTAAGAATGTGTAAATTGGCCTGTAAGTACACAGAGTTTTGGCGGTTGTTGTGTCGAAGTGAGAAAATAATTAATGTCATTTGAAAGATGTAGTCATTGAATGCATTTTGTGTAAAAGCAACGATAATTGATCCTCAGTTTAGCCCATTTATACTTCTGTTGTGCTCACTGTGTGAAGAGTTTGGAAAAAGTGACCTAAGTATTGGGAAATGTGTCCTAGCGACTGTAAAAAACTGTAATACCACAGTGTTTAACAGTACATGTATATGAGATAGTGTTACTTGATTATTTATGATTTGATCGACAAACCCCGTTTCCATATGAGTTGGGAAATTGTGTTAGATGTAAATATAAACGGAATACAATGATTTGCAAATCCTTTTCAACCCATACTCAATTGAATGCACTATAAAGACAAGATATTTGATGTTCAAACTCATAAACTTTATTTTTTTTGGCAAATAATAATTAACTTAGAATTTCATGGCTGCAACACGTGCCAAAAAAGTTGGGAAAGGGCATGTTCACCACTGTGTTACATGGCCTTTCCTTTTAACAACACTCAGTAAACGTTTGGGAACTGAGGAGACACATTTTTTAAGCTTCTCAGTTGGAATTCTTTCCCATTCTTGCTTGATGTACAGCTTAAGTTGTTCAACAGTCCGGGGGTCTCCGTTGTGGTATTTTAGGCTTCATAATGCGCCACACAATTTCAATAGGAAACAGGTCTGGACTACAGGCAGTCTAGTACCCGCACTCTTTTACTATGAAGCCACGTTGATGTAACACGTGGCTTGGCATTGTCTTGCTGAAATAAGCAGGGGCGTCCATGGTAACGTTGCTTGGATGGCAACCTATGTTGCTCCAAAACCTGTATGTACCTTTCAGTATTAATGGCGCCTTCACAGATGTGTAAGTTACCCATGTCTTGGGCACTAATACACCCCCATACCATCACAGATGCTGGCTTTTCAACTTTGCATCTGGTTCTTCTCCTCTTTGGTCCGGAGGACACAACGTCCACAGTTTCTAAAAACGATTTGAAATGTGGACTCGTCAGACCACAGAACACTTTGTACCAGTCCATCTTAGATGAGCTCAGGCCCCGCGAAGCCGACGGCATTTCTGGGTGTTGTTGATAAACGGTTTTCGCCTTGCATAGGAGCGTTTTAACTTGCACTTACAGATGTAGCGACCAACTGTAGTTACTGACAGTGGGTTTCTGAAGTGTTCCTGAGCCCATGTGGTGATATCCTTTACACACTGATGTTGCTTGTTGATGCAGTACAGCCTGAGGGATCGAAGGTCACAGGCTTAGCTGCTTACGTGCAGTGATTTCTCCAGATTCTCTGGACCCTTTGATGATATTACGGACCGTAGATGGTAAAATCCCTGAATTCCTTGCAATAGCTGGTTGAAAAAGTTTTTTCTTAAACTGTTCAAAAATTTGCTCACGCATTTGTTGACAAAGTGGTGACCCTCACCCCATCCTTGTTTGTGAATGACTGAGCATTTCATGGAATCTACTATTATACCCAATCATGGCACCCACCTGTTCCCAATTTGCCTGTTCACCTGTGGGATGTTCCAAATAAGTGTTTGATGAGCATTCCTCAACTTTATCAGTATTTATTGCCACCTTTCCCAACTTCTTTGTCACGTGTTGCTGGCATCAAATTCTAAAGTTAATGATTATTTGCACACAAATATGTTGTCTTTGTAGCATATTCAACTGAATATGGGTTGAAAATGATTTGCAAATCATTGTATTCCGTTTATATTTACATCTAACACAATTTCCCAACTCATATGGAAACGGGGTTTGTACATTTAAAACACCTCATTGTGGTCTACATAATATGTAATGGTGATGCTTTGGTCCAAATTGTGCATGGATCTTGTTTTACAGACCAGCTTTGAGTCGCTTTCTGACCATTTCTTCAGAATGCACTTTTGAGGGCGGTCTTATTTACAAGCTGAAGCCCTCTTACAGGCCAAGCCCTCTTTGACAGTGTCTTCATTGTTAATGGTAAATGGGTTATACTTGTAGAGCACTTTTTTACCTTCAAAGTACTCAAAGCGCTTTTTCCACATTCACATACACATAGACAGGCCAAGCAAGGCCAGAGCCACGCCGTTCCCCAACATTAGCCATGTTGGAGTTTTTAGCGCTTCCATTTCGAGTCTCCTGAACTCGAACTTTGAACTATACGCAATTTTTTTTATTAGAAATGGCAACAGTGGTGGATACAAACCAGTCTGCACCACAACAAAGAAGAGAGAGAACAAGAAGAAACATAATGATTGAAACTTTAGACTAGGGTTGTCCTGATACCAATATTTTGGTACTGGTACCAAAATGTATTTAGATACTTTTCTAAATAAAGGGAAACACAAAAAATTGCATTATTGTCTTTATTTTAACAAAAAATCTTAGGGTACATTGAACATATGTTTATTATTGCAATCCAAGAACAATTTTGTCCTTAAATAAAATAGTGAACATACTAGACAACTTGTCTTTTAGTAGTTAGTAACATATTGTGTCATTTATCATTCTATTATTTTGTCAACATTATGAGGGACAAACTGTAAAAAAATATTATTAATCTACTTGTTCATTTACTATTATTATCTGCTTATTTTCTGTATCAACATCTATCTACACTTCTGTTAAAATGTAAAAATTACTTATTCTTCTGTTGTTTGATACTTTACATTAATGTAGTTTTGGATGATACCACACATGTAGGTATCGATCCGATACCAAGTAGTTACAGGATCATACAATGGTCATAATTTAAGTCCTCATGTTATGGGAAACAGTACTTTTTAGAGGCGGAGTATCGCGGTACTATACTAGTACCGGTATACCGTACAACCCTACTTGAGACTGTAACTGAATAAAAACAACCAAGTTACGCAAAGTTCTTTGAGCAAACCTCTGACGTAATTAAGGTAAGGACGTCACTAAAGTCCCAAATGTCAAACGGCTCGTTTGGAAAGAGGCAAACGTTTTTTATTCATAGCCCCACCATGCTTCCATGGTTTAGGTACAATTTTGGGGTGCTGCGTTGATCCCAAAATACCAAAAAAAGAGGGGCCAACAGGTAAGAAAAGTTGGTTTTGCACAATACGACCCTTTTAAAGGCCTACTGAAACCCACTACTACCGACCACGCAGTCTGATAGTTTATACATCGATGATGAAATCTTAACATTGCAACACATGCCAATACGGCCGGGTTAGCTTACTAAAGTGCAATTTTACATTTCGCGCGAAATATCCTGCTGAAAACGTCTCGGTATGATGATGCCTGCGCGTGACGTCACGGATTGTAGAGGACATTTTGGGACAGCATGGTGGCCAGCTATTAAGTCGTCTGTTTTCATCGCAAAATTCCACAGTATTCTGGACATCTGTGTTGGTGAATCTTTTGCAATTTGTACAATGAACAATGGAGACAGCAAAGAAGAAAGCTGTAGGTGGGAAGCGGTGTATTGCGGGCGGCTGCAGCAACACAAACACAGCCGGTGTTTCATTGTTTACATTCCCGAAAGATGACAGTCAAGCTTTACCATTGGCCTGTGGAGAACTGGGACAACACAGACTCTTACCAGGAGGACTTTGAGTTGGATGCGCAGACGCGGTACCGTGAGTACGCATGCAGCTGCGGCTTCCAAACATTTGATCGCTTGCCCGTACGTGCGTGCCGCTATGTGCATGTCACGTACGTAACTTTGGGGACTTTGGGGAAATATATGTGCTGTATGAACTTTGGGGAGGTGAACGGTACTTTGGGCTGTGGGATTGAGTGTGTTGTGCAGGTGTTTGAGTTGTATTGGCGGGTTATATGGATGGGAGGGGGGAGGTGTTTGTTATGCGGGATTAATTTGTGGCATATTAAATATAAGCCTGGTTGTGTTGTGGCTAATAGAGTATATATATGTCTTGTGTTTATTTACTGTTTTAGTCATTCCCAGCTGAATATCAGGTCCCACCCGCCTCTCACAGCATCTTCCCTATCTGAATCGCTCCCACTGCCCTCTAGTCCTTCACTCTCACTTTCCTCATCCACAAATCTTTCATTCTCGCTCAAATTAATGGGGAAATCGTCTCTTTCTCAGTCTGAATCGCTCTCGCTGCTGGTGGCCATGATTGTAAACAATGTGCGGATGTGAGGAGCTCCACAACCTGTGACGTCACGCGCATATTGTCTGCTCCTTCCGGTACAGGCAAGGCTTTTTTATCAGCGACCAAAGGTTGCGAACTTTATCGTCGATGTTCTCTAGTAAATCCTTTCAGCAAAAATATGGCAATATCGCGAAATGATCAAGTATGACACATAGAATGGACCTGCTATCCCCGTTTAAATAAGAAAATCACATTTCAGGAGGCCTTTAAATGCATGATGATCACCTCCCCTGGCCGGATCTGGCCCACGGGCCAGGAGTTTGATACGTAGGCTCTATTGCTTCATATCTATTATTCAGGAAGCAGAGGATGAGGGAAAATCATCCAATTCCGTAAAAGGCAATAGTGCATGACCAACATGGCACCACCTATCGATTAGCTTTAGGAGGCCAAACAAAATAAAAAAAATAAAAAGAAAGAGGCTCTGATCTCTTGGTATCGTTCTATCCAAAGCCATGGGAAAAGGCTGCGGGTCAATACAGAAGCAGCAAAGACTCTGTAGGGTTGGGCTGGCGACTTAATAAAGCCAGTGTGTGTGTGTGTGTGTGTGTGTGTGTGTGTGTGTGTGTGAGTGTGTGTGAACAGACAGATCGATGTGATTCACCCCTCAGACGCAATGCATTTTCACAGCAGGGGAAAGCACAGGTCAACATATTTGCTTCATCTCCAGAAGAAAGCCAATAACAGTGGGAGAGATGCAGTAAACAAAAGGGTAGCACATATTATATACATTGGAGACACCGCTTGCAGATATCAGCTAAGATATGTAGTTGATGTGATGATGCAGGACATGCACCGATGGCAGTGATTTGATGGGGACGTACCTGACCTTTAACCCCTCCATGATACTGTAAGCAAGGGCTGTCCAACTCATTTTAACTCAGGGGACGCATGGAGAAAAATCTATTCCTTGTAAAATCATGGTATAATAACTTAAAAATATGACAAGAAAAAAAATTGTTTTCTTTGTTTCACTTTTGCCCAAAATAGAACAAGCACATTCTGAAAATGTACACATTACAAATAATCCTCTTGACAAAACACTTCAAGTTAGTTGAAAATGATGAGGACATGGTGCAGCTGTAAAAGCACCATGAAGAACACAATGAACTTAGACTTTGTCTCACTGTATCTAGAAATTGGGATTGAACAAAATACAGAATAAATAATAAAGAAAAGCTGTTCTAGGTATTTCTTATTTCCACATATTAATCCTGTGCTAATCCGACAAAGCATACAAACTGAGGTAGAAACTATTCAAGAGGGTTGAGTTACTCTCTGCCTTGTAAGCATCACCGTGTATTGATAGAAAAATAGAAGCTGTGCGATGCTTGAGCAATTTCAACGAACCGAAGGTATGAAAAAAAAAAAAAGTCTGAATTTCCCCCTCAGGGATTGATAAAAGTATTTCTGATTCTGATTTTAAGAGACTGACAGTATTGCAGTAAAACCCACACTGTTCACTTTCTCTGAATTTCCACAGAAGACAATCATTTTCACAGAACTATATCAATGCGTGGTGTCTCGTGCAACATTCTCTATGGGCTCACCAATTGTTTAAATCTTGAAACCTGGCATTTTTTAGCTTTCCCTCATACAGTGTCATTTTGACTACTCCTGCACCTCATGGTTCACCAGTATCCCCAAGCCATTACAAACACAACTGCAAATTTCCCAAAACAAGCTGGTGAGACTCCTGCTCAACCTCCCATACAGGACTCACCTAACTCAAGCCGACTTTACCAAACTGGGATGGCTTAGAGTTGAGGAAAGAGTACACCAAATTGCAATGTGCATGGTATTCAAAATACTCAGAGAAACTGTTCTCAAGTACCTGTCCAACTATGCTCACTGGTACAACACGAGAGGGAGTTCCTCAGACATCGTCCCCCCCAATTTCAAGACTCTAACGGGAAAAAATGCATTCTACTATTTTGCCACCACAGAGTGGAATGCACTACCAACAGACCTTAAAATTAGAAATTCCCTACTAAATTTTAAAACTGCCATAAAATCCTGGCTCAGCTCAACCTCTAACTGATCTGAACCAAAATTGATCCTCAGCAACTTTCCGAAGCATCAAACAGGTTTATATGTGGTTAGTGTAAATATATATATATATATATGTATATATAGCGCATAGCTTTGTTTTATTGATGCTCATTACAGAGAAAACTTGCTCACAAAGATACTGTATGTAGTTTCCCATTCACTTCCGCAAATACATAGGAGGATGATTATTTTTCTTGGAACACTCTGCTTCCACTTTGCGCTTTTTTCACAGAAATTTTTTGTCAAAGCACGAGGTGTTCAAAGAAAAATACGTCAAATGGCAGAATTTATGTTGGTTCGAGGAGGAGGAGCCGCAGACCCACTTTACTGTGTACCTCTTGCTTTCTAGGGCTTCGTATAAACCATTAGCTTGCCTAACAGAATTGCTGTTGCGACATCCAGTGGACACATTAACAGCAGCAGTTCCTTTCATTTAAAAATAAAGCTCATTTCCACTTAGCTAACTCATCTCGCTAGCCGTATTAAACCAGTTAGCGGGCCTGATCCGGCCCACGGTCTGCATGTTTGACATCCCTGCTGTAAGCTATGTGTGCTGATAAGCTGATTTGACTGGCATATCCAGTCATGGTCAAAAGTTTACATACACTTGCGAAGGACACGTATGTCATGGCTGTCTTGAGTTTCCAATCATTTCTACAACTCTTATTTTTTTTGTGATGGAGTGATTGGAGCACATACTTGTTGGTCACAAAAAACATTCATGAAGTTTGGTTCTTTTTTGAATTTTGTTGTTGTAGTAGATAATTCAAAACAGTAGAGCAGGAATATTGAGCTAAATCGTTTTAAGGGTAATTTTTGTATTTGATTTTAAAAAAAAATACAATCATGTGTGCTTACGGACTGTATCCCTACAGACTGTATTGATCTATATTGATATATAATGTAGGAACCAGAAATAATAATAACAGAAAGAAACAACCCTTTTGTGTGAATGAGTGTGAATGGGGGAGGGAGGTTTTTTGGGTTGGTGCACTAATTGTAAGTGTATCTTGTGTTTTTTATGTTGATTTAATAAAAAAATATACATATATTTCTTGTGCGGCCCGGTACCATTCGATCCACGGACCAGTACCGGGCCACGGCCCGGTGGTTGTGGACCACTGTCTTACAGGATCTTTGGCTGATGTTTTTGCAGTAGATCATTAAAACAGACTATGGATCCATGTTCAGGGGACTAGTTGAATCAAGAGCGATGTAATGCAGTACTCGTCAACTAAAGGGCTGTGACACACCTCACATCCCAGTCAAATTTGATGAAGTATCTTACCTTCTCGTAGTAACGAAGCTCATAGTCCAGTATTATACCATTGGGCTGCTCTGGTTGCGGCCATGATAGTGTGAAACTACTCATGGTGGAGCTGATCTGGTGCAGGATGGGAACAATGGAAGGAGCTGTAAGGGGGAAAAAAAACAAAAAACAAAAGATCAAACCACCTTTTAGAGGATTTTCTGGTAACAGGAAGTACTATAGCTTTTACAAACACTGTCTGATACAATCAGTCTGTTTTAAATGGCCGGTAATCACACAGCCACCATGCAGGAGCTTGGATTACACGTGCAAGGCAGCACGCCAGACGATTCATTGGAGTCACGAGAGTAAGTTAGAAGTGGAAGTGAATGTATGATGTTATCAGAAAATTAACATACCACTGCAGGGTAGATAATAATGTAATGACATTTCTGTCAGTTGTACCATAAATCATTTGATTTATAATAAATGCATTTATATGCTAAACATCAATCATATGATTCATTTGACAAGTAAAAACAATGGTTAAAATGGTTTCCTTAAAGTTCGATTGTTTTTCTAATTTCTCTTCCCAGTAATGGTAATGAAAAAAAAGTTACGATTGAGTTGAAAAATGTTTGATTTGCCAAGAGGCAAAGTGTACATTCAAGAAGATTTTCTGCGTCACATGTTTTGCTACAATTTAATGTGCACAACGTGCAGACTGTTGATTAACCCCACTAGTCTACAATTTCCTGTTCATTCCAAAATGTTGTCCATTAGTCTGTCAACTCTCCATCATCCCTGCACTCTTTGGGGGCTGCTTTATTGGACAGAGGGAAGCAGTCATCCATACTGTGTGTGTGTGTGTGTGTGTGTGTGTGTTGTCATGGTGGTGGCAAATATAATATCCATGTCTGACTTAGACTGTAGGAACTAAGTTGCATAGTTCTAACAAGAAGTACCGTATTTTTCGGACTATAAGTCGCAGTTTTTTTCATAGTTTGGCCGTGGGTGCGACTTATACTCAGGAGCGACTTATGTGTGAAATTATTAACACATTACCGTAAAATATCAAATAATATTATTGAGCTCATTCACGTAAGAGACTAGACGTATAAGATTTCATGGGATTTAGCGATTAGGAGTGACAGATTGTTTGGTAAACGTATAGCATGTTCTATATGTTATAGTTATTTGAATGACTCTTACCATAATATGTTACGTTAACATACCAGGCACGTTCTCAGTTGGTTATGTATGCCTCATATAACGTACACTTATTCAGCCTGTTGTTCACTATTCTTTATTTATTTTAAATTGCCTTTCAAATGTGTATTCTTGGCATTGGGTTTTATCAAATAAATTTCCCCCAAAAATGCGACTTATATATGTTTTTTTTCTTCTTTATTATGCATTTTCGGCAGGTGCGACTTATACTCCGAAAAATACGGTACTTCAAATTGTTTTCTTTTCACACGTTTTGATTTATGGACTCATTTTCTTCCTTTTCCCTTGAAAAATACGGTGTCATATTGGACGGCAGAATGAATTACCCCATCTTTATCTCTTGGCAGACATTCACACTTGTGACATTTACGGATCCAGTGCCTGCCTTGTCACGGCTGACAGAAGCATCAAGGCAGTTAAATAACATAGACCCTCTGCGTGTGAGGAGAAAAAATACATTTTCTAATCTATTTGTTATGAAATCTAGGCAGGTTGTCAGGTTCCTAAATGTCACAGACTCACCATAGATGTCATGAACATAGCAGGCACGATTGGTCAGATGAGCTAGCTAGCAGACTGTGCCATTTGTTTACCACTGAATGGAACGCTAACGTGGGGGATTCCGACTATTTTGGACTGCTAGTAGTCGATCCACAGCGATCGTACTGCAACACAATACCTCAATGCAAACGAGGGGAAATTACACTTTGACTGTCATTGCCTTTGACAGTAAGATTGCTCGTTTGTGTCAAAACAGTTGTTTTTCTCACTACAATAGGGCGAAACCATCCTTGCCCAGGCACACCCTCCTGGTTTTGGAGTAGAAATATTTGAGGTTTTGGCACCAACCGCTAGACTAGATCTAAATCATTTAAGTCTAAAAATAGATCTGACCAATCTAAGTCTATGAGCAAGAACTAATGAAGCCTACTCGGATGAGAGGTGAAACATCTTCAAAGACAAACCAAACAGTCCAGTTGTGATCGATTGAATGCCCTGACACTAGCTACCATACCATTATTATCTCCATCCATCCATTTTCTACCGCTTGTCCCTTTTGGTATCCCTGGGGGTGCTGTAGCGTATCTCAGCTGCACTTGGGCTGAAGGCAGTGTACACCCTGGACAAGTCGCCACCTCATCGCAGGGCCAACACAGATAGACAGACAACATTCACACTCACATTCACACACTAGGGCCAATTTAGTGTTGCCAATCAACCTATTCCCAGGTGCATGTCTTTGGAAGTGGGAGGAAGCCGGAGTACCCGGAGGAAACCCACGCAGTCACGGGGAGAACATGCAAACTCCACACAGAGAGATCCCGAGCCCGGGATTGAACCCAGGACTACCCAGGACCTTCGTATTGTATTACACAAATAACCAAAAAATGATTGTGTAATATTAGGAACAAGAAAATAGAAAATATTGATATGACTACTTTAGTATCATTTATATATAAAAACTATACTAAGTATCAATAGTAGGGATGTAACGGTATTTTGTAGATGGTGCGGTAGAGCGGTCTCAAAATCTTCAAAATAATGCTGTGATGTGTCCATCCATCCATCCATCCATTTTCTACCGCTTGTCCCTCTTGGGGTCGCTGGAGTCTATCCCAGCTGCTTTCGGGCCTGGACTTTGGACAAGTCGCCACTTCATCGCAGGGCCAACACAGACAGACAACATTCACATTCACACACTAGGTGACAGTGTCAAACAAAAACTTGGGTCAGTGTAGTTTTTTTTTCTGGCGCTTTTGCATTGGCTGGTCTGAAAATAAACTACAACTTCCAAAATCCTCTGCGCAGCGTGGGCCAGGGAAAGGTGGGGGCGTGGAACACCTTAAAGTAAATATTGTTTACCTTATTATTGTTTTACACTTGTCCCACTGGATGTTTACATTGTCACTTTAAAGACACTCAGCTGTAAGTAGTTTTCTTTTTATATTTGCTTGAAACCGTGGATGTTTACGCACAATTCTTTGCACTTAATAATACATGTTTGGAGTGATTATAAGGACTAACATTTGAGCATTATGTTTGTGTTCAATTACAGTAATTGTGTAACTCCCTCCAAATAGCACAGACACAATGGCTTTCTTGAACTGATTTATTTGAAGGCTTCCTTTCCCTTCAAATTCACCGTGAAAACTGAAAGAAAATAAAGCACGTTATAAACGTAAAAATAACAACATGCACAGCATGTGGATCGAACATTTTACCGAAGTAAATACAAATAGAAATGACAAACAAATACCTCGTTAGCCTGCATGCTTCTTTTAGGAGGAAATTGTGATCTTCAGGCTCTTATAGCCCAAACGCTTAGAGTCCTTTGTGACACTTTTTAGTCTTTGTGACAATCAGTCTCTTTCTTTCTGCCTTCACATGGCATCAAAAATGTTTTCTCATACCCGGAAGTAGCTTCCTTACATCAGACGACAGACCAAACCAGACACTTCAAAATAAAAGTATGCCCACAAACTTAACAAAAAGGCATGAAATTACATTTTTAACCATAGTAACTTAAATATAGCCTTCTTATGAACTTTTTTGCATTTTGATTTGAATTCCCTTTTATGAACTTAACTTATTATTCTGTTTTCAGAGAAATAAAACAAATTATATTAATTATTAGTAGCAACAGTTACAAATTGTGTTTATCCTTAACACAATATGGCATCTTTACAAACATTTTTTTTTGGACAATTACACAATAATATCGTACTGTGGCCTTACTACTTTGACAATATCATACTGTGAGATTTTGATTGTGTTACATCCCTAATCAGTAGTATCAACATTTGGATCGTTCACTTTACATTGAAACTTTAGCGGTTAACTTCTTGTGTGGTCCTGCTCGGTGTGCGTGTGTGACATGTTTAACCATTCATTATCCTCTGGTCCTCCAGTGATAGTGATCACTTGGAAGAAACTAGGTTAATTTTCTGCCATGGTGATGAGGATTAGTATCTTAGAAGCCGCTTCACACTGTGGATAGACAAGGCGTTCGTCACAGCCGACTCTCGAATTCGATCCGGTGTTTTGCCAAGACTAAGAATCGGCAATTGTAATCGTACCTCCCTAAGCGTGCATCCCTTGTGAAGGAATCTGTCACGTGAGTAACATTTTTAGACATGTAAACACTGGGACACAGCTGTTGTAAACATCGGCTGGGCTCGGCGGCTCATCTAGTGATCAGTTAAAAAAGGCAAATAACGGCCTCCACCCCCGGCATCCCTACTAAATACGACACATGAGTATGCCTAAATACAGTGTTTTTCAACCTTTTTTGAGCCAAGGCACATTTTTTGCGTTGAAAAAATGCGGAAGCACACCACCAGCAGAAATCATTAAAAAACGAAACTCAGTTGACAGTAAAAGGTTGTTGTCGCAAATGTTGTGTATGAATTCAAACCATAACCAATCATGCATCACTATAGCTTGTCTCAAAGTAGGTGTACTGTCACCACCTGTCACATCACGCCCTGACCTATTTGGAGTTTATTGCTGTTTTCCTGTGTGTAGTGTTTTAGTTCTTGTCTTGCGCTCCTATTTTGGTGGCTTTTTCTCTTTTTTTGGGTATTTTCCAGTAGCAGTTTCATGTCTTCCTTTGAGCGATATGTCCCGCATCTACTTTGTTTTAGCAGTCAAGAATATTTCAGTTGTTTTTATCTTTTTTTGTGGGGATATTGTTGATTGTCATGTACATTGTGGACGCCGTCTTTGCTCCACAGTAAGTCTTTGCTGTCGTCCAGCATTCTGTTTTTGTTTACTTTGTAGCCAGTTCAGTTTTAGTTTCGTTCTGCATAGCCTTCCCTAAGCTTCAATGCATTTTCTTAGGGGCACTCACCTTTTGTTTATTTTTGGTTTAAGCATTAGATACCTTTTTACCTGCACACTGCCTCCCGCTGTTTCCGACATCTACAAAGCAATTAGCTACTGGCTGCCACCTACTGATATGGAAGAGTATTACACGGTTACTCTGCCAAGCTCTAGACAGCACAGACACTCAATAACAACACATCATTTGCAGACTATAATTACTGGTTTGCAAAAAATATTTTTAACCCAAATAGGTGAAATTAGATAATCTCCCGCGGCACACCAGACTGTATCTCACGGCACACTAGTGCAGTGGTTCTCAAATGGGGGTACGCGTACCCCTGGGGGTACTTGAAGGTATGCCAAGAGGTACGTGAGATTTTTTTTAAATATTCTAAAAATAGCAACAATTCAAAAATCCTTTATAAAGATATTTATTGAATAATACTTCAACAAAATATGAATGTAAGTTCATAAACTGAACAACAAATCAAGTAGGCTATTCCATTCATTACCATAAACCCAGAGTTTCCCCCATGCCATGATGGTTTGACCCTCACTAAAATGTCTGTCAAAAAGAACTGTGAAAAGAAATGCAACAATGCAATATTCAGTGTTGAAAGCTAGATTTTTGTGGACATGTTCCATAAATATTGATGTTAAAGACTTGTTTTTTTGTGAAGAAATGTTTAGAATTAAGTTCATGAATCAAGATGGATCTCGATTACAATCCCCAAAGAAGGCACTTTAAGTTGATGATTACTTCTGTGTAGAAATCTTTATATATGATTGAATCACTTGTTTATTTTTCAACAAGTTTTTAGTTCTTTTTATATCTTTTTTTCCAAATAGTTCAAGAAAGACCACTACAAATGAGCAATATTTTTGCACTGTTATACAATTTAATAAATCAGAAACTGATGACATAGTGCTGTATTTTACTCCTGTATCTCTTTTTTTCAACCAAAAATGCTTTGCTCTGATTAGGGGGTACTTGAATTAAAAAAATGTTCACAGGGGGTACATCACTGAAAAAAGGTTGAGAACCACTGCACTAGTGTGCCGCGGCAGTGGTTGAAAAACACTGCCTTAATACACCAATCTAAAAAGGGTAATTCAAAGATAAGTCCAATCAAACCTACTCATCGTCAAACAACTTGTGATCATACAAGTCAGTTTGATTAAAACAAGTCAGAAGTGTGTCGTACTGAATGGCATGTGTCGGTGTTTGTATAAGAGATTGGAAAATCTCCAACCCGCCATCTGCAGCCAAAAAAGTCCAAGCTCTACATTTTGCAGCTATCAGTCACTTGGCTGTCTGCCTTTTTACTTGCTTGCTACTCAGGCCTCGTCGCTGCTCCACCTGGCCTCTGCTTGCTATCTTTCCCAATAAGTCTTCTCTTACTCAAAAGACTGCAAATGGCATCCTCTCTCAACTTAATGTCCCTTTTTATCGAGCTCTTAAATAACTGCTCTATTTCTATTCCGTCTCTTCGCCCTCATAGAGCCATTCTACAACCATAGTAGTTCTGTCAAAGGAGAATAACTACAAATTCATTGCTTCCAATCATTAGAACTACATGAGCTATTTTATAGCTTTAATTGGTGTAAATATTTCGAGACTGGAGGACTTGATGTCTGGGCTAAGATGCAAATGGAAACAAATATTTGGGTTCCGTGTATCTTGTCAGTGTGAAGGGATTCTGTGGCATCTGCCTCCCTTGGCTCTTGTCGCCCTCCGCCCCTCGCCAGAGAGTGTGAGGGCTGAGCGTCACCTTGCTGCACTTCAGCCTCTGAGGCTAGTTCACGCTCCAGTAAACAGGGTTAGGTCGGGCTGCCTGGGCCGCATTATCAATTACTGACTAGAGGCACAGCCTGTTCCTGACAGACCCCAAGGGAGGTGCATTCCGCGTCGAAATACCTGCAGCGGAAAAGGTGTGGGAATGCATTTGCGCCCTTCCATTTTTGACAGACCACCACAAAACAACAGAAGGCTACGAGCTATTGTATTTTCAGCACCAATATGGGTGTAATACGGGTCCATTTCTGTAGATTCTACAAAATTGTACCCTATTGGTGAGCCCGAAAAGCCTTTTTGAAGCAGTACAGTTTAGTACACTACATTTTTCTGCTTTCCCCTTTTAAAGGCCCCAAAAATATCTGACTTGTACTGCCCCAATTTCAGCATTTTTTTTATTAGGATACATTTTTCGGACCATAGGGCGCGCCGGATTACCAGGCACACGGTCGATGAGCGTGTCTATTCTGTTGTATTTTCACATAAAAGCATACTTGCCAACCCTCCCGAATTTTCCGGGAGACTCCCGAATTTCAGTGCCTCTCCCGAAAATCTCCCGGGACAACCATTCTCCCGAATTTCTCCCGATTTCCAGCCGGACTAAAGGCACGCCCCCTCCAGGTCCGTGCTGACCTGAGTGAGGACAGCCTGTCATTACGTCCGCTTGGCCAACCAAAAAGTAACCATATATACTACCGTATAGTGTTCTGTGGTTACTTTTTGGTTGGCCAACGGTTTACGTGGTATTGCGCACCCTGACGGCAAGTGTGGGAGTCTTTTTTTTTTTTTTTTTTCCAAAACCTTTATGTATAACATTCAACATACAATCAAAAAAATAAAATAAAATCAAAACAAGTACAGAGACAGTACAGAAACAGTACAAAACAGCGCCAGGGGGTTTGTAAACTCAATAAAACAACTAAAGAAGAATTAAAAAAAAAATATATATATATATATATATATATATATATATATATATATATATATATATGTAACAAAATGTAAAGGCATAGGCTCACACAAGTTCCGTAAATAATCCAAATTTGGAGCACAGCATCATCGTTTTCACAGCTTTTTGGTTGTTAGAGGTAGAGAGTGTTTTAATAGATAGATAGTACTTTATTGATTCCTTCAGGAGAGTTCCCTCAGGAAATGTAGAGTTCTAAATCTTTTTTAAAAGCACAAAAAACAGGTCGGGTATTGAGAAACTTACATTTATGAATATAAAACTTAGCCAATAGTATAATGAGGTTGCAAAGGTAAAATTCCTTTTAAAAAATTTTTTCATACAGTGTAAATGCAAATATCACATCTTTAAAACAAAGCATACATTTGTCATGGGCAAGTGTGGGAGTCGATTCTGAAGTATGAAGTAAAGAGACGTAACTTCATCACCTCGCCTGGTTATTGACTCCAACCTAAAATATTACACTGTCCATACCTACGCTCCTTCAAAGGCTGTGCTACTGGCTGCAAAGCATTGCACTTTCAAATACAACAATGAGTAGAGAGGCGTGTTATGTGTGTATATGTGTAAATAAATGAACACTGCAATTCAAGTATTTATTTTATTTATATGTATATATATATATAATAAATATATATATATATATATATATATATATACATAGATAGAATTAACTGAAAGTCAAGTATTTATTTTATTTATATATATATATATATATATATATATATATATATATATATATATATATATATATAAATAAGAAATACTTGAATTTCAGTGAATTCTAGCTATAAATATACTCCTCCGGCCCCCGGCCCCACCCCCCAAATCTCCCAAATTTGGAGGTCTCAAGGTTGGCAAGTATGCATAAAAGGCGCACCGGATTATGAGGCACATTAAAGAAGTCATATTATGATTTTTTTCTTACGTGTAAAACACTTCCTTGTGGTCTGCAGAACATGGAAGGTTCTTGTAGCACAGATTATGTTTTACTGACTATTTCCAAGCCGCTTTCTGACCGTCTCTTGTGGGCTGTTTTATGTTCGTGGCTCCACTTCAACTGCGTCTTCTTCCCGCCATCTTTGTAGTAGTTGTTAGCGCTTCCACAGTGAGTCTACTGACAAATTAAGTTCGAACTAGGGATGTCCGATAATGGCTTTTTGCCGATATCCGATATTTTCCAACTCTTTAATTACCGATATCGACATCAACCGATACCGATATCAACCGATATATACAGTCGTGGAATTAACACATTATTATGCCTAAATTGGACAACCAGGTATGGTGAAGATAAGGTACTTTTAAAAAAAAATTCATAAAATAAAATAAGATAAATAAATTAAAAACATTTTTTTGAATAAAAAAGAAAGTAAAACAATATAAAAACAGTTACATAGAAACTAGTAATTCATGAAAATTAGTAAAATTAACTGTTAAAGGTTAGTACTATTAGTGGACCAGCAGCACGCACAATCATGTGTGCTTACGGACTGTATCCCTTGCAGACTGTATTGATATATATTGATATATAATGTAGGAACCAGAATATTAATAACAGAAAGAAACAACCCTTTTGTGTGAATGAGTGTGAATTGGGGAGGGAGGTTTTTTGGGTTGGTACACTAATTGTAAGTGTATCTTGTGTTTTTTATGTTGATTTAATAAAAAAAACCAAAAAAAAAAAAAAACCCGATACTGATAATAAAAAAACGATACCGATAATTTCCGATATTACATTTTAACGCATTTATCGGCCGATAATATCTCGAGTTCGAACTGTACGCTACTTTGTATTCGAAATGGCAACAGTGGATGAATGCCCCGACAACAAGAGGATAGAGAAAAAAAGGAACTTCTTGACTATGGCGCGAATGACAATAGCGAGCGCGCACACATTTTTGGGACTTATGCAGTTCCAGAATACACATCAGCAGGAACCGATAGGTAAGACAAGTTAGTTTTGCATAATAGGGCGAAACAAAACACCAGATAATGTCTCCTAATGGGTACCAATTTGGGGTACTTATACACACACATCATAATATTACCCGTATGTTGAAGCACAGTACGTCTGACTATGGTAGCTATAATGCTCCGATAATCCATTCAAGGGCTGTGGCGTCGTAGCTTACCATAGTTGTACTAAAACATTTTGACAGATTTTTGAGCGCTGTGTGTAATGTTCTATATTTTCAATGATTTTGATTTGATTTGATTTAGATTTATTGGTCCCCGTTGGGGAAATTCATTTTCACTGCCGTACATTTAAACAATAGACATTACACATCACCAACAAAAATAACAAAAATACATCATATATGACCAACACATTTACAGGCTTGTCAGACAGGTTGGCCGGGCCTGCTGTTTAGGGCGGCTATAGCTGCAGGGATAAGGCTTTTCCCGAGGCGGGCCCTCCGGAATTTGAAACATCATAGTTTTTGTCTTGCTTGCTTACTGGTACTTGCTAGCATTATTTATTGAACAGGCGTCAACCTGCAGTCCACTTGTATTTTTTTATGTGTGACTGCCATCCACTGGTCACACTTAACATTACACCATGTATCATATACAATTGGTTCGAGGACAGGAAGCAAAAACTAGAATTAATACATACATAAGGTGCACAGGGTAATAAGGCGCACTGTGGATTTTTGAGGAAAAAAAAGGATTTAAGCGTGCCTTGTAGTCCGCAAAATAAGGTCATTTGTCTAAGGCAGATCTAGAGACACTGCTGTGTGTTGAATGTTGGAGAATAGCCACTTGCACAATGGAAGTGCAGGACTGGGTTAGATTGCGGATTGGCAAACCAGACCGACAATGGCAAAAAGATCCGAACTGTAGGAGCCGGTGCAAACATTACTCTCGTTCAGGGTTGTCCATTACGTCGATCGTGAGCTCGCGGTTCATGTGTGTCAGTCAATCGCTAGCCAGACATTAAAAAATAGACCTAAAAATTAGCGATCATCAATCTTCACCAAGACGTCACTTTGGTCACTTGATTGACATTCACGGCACCCGAGGGTCTTGTGAGATGACGCTGGCTGCTGCCAGATCATTATTAAGAAAAAATGACCGACAGAAAGGCGAGACACACTTTTTATTTCAACAGACTCTCGCGCCGTACCTGCTATCAAAACTCTAAAGACCGACTGCACAGTTCCTGTTTTCATAATAAAAGCCCTGCTTCATCCTGCCTATCGCTAACAAAAATACGAATCTCAGAAAGCTGGCGCTAGCAAGCTACGGAGTTTGCCACCAATGTATTTCTTGTAAAGTGTATAAAAAGGAGTATGGAAGCTGGGCAAACAAAAAGCAACCACTTTGGACAGAAAGGAGGACTTTTTTTCTCCTCCATTTGAAAATGTGGACATTATCATCACTACTGTCTGATTCCAATCAATGCAAGTCATCAGAATCAGGTCATACACCAACTTATATTCTTGTATTCATGAAAGAAAGGAATGTTAAACGTGCTTGTATTATCATTAAACACCTTTAACGTCTCTTTCATAAATAGATCAATATAAATGATATATATGAATGAGGTAGATCCCCACGACTTGGTCAATTGAAAAGTAGCTCGCCTGCAGATACAAGTGTGATCTAGTTGTATGACCACAAAGGACAACATGTTTTGTTCTATATTGTTTCTTCCTCTGCCCAACATTGCAGACACTTTTTTCGAGCTCTCTGGCTCGTGGTGGTGGGTGTGAGGGACAAGAAAACTTGTTTGAGTAGGAGTTGCCTGGCATCACCTGTTTATTCACTCAACGAGAAGTCACCACCTGGTTGGTTTGCATGTACCGTATTTTTCGGATTATACGTCACAGTTTTTTTCATAGTTTGGCCCGGGGGTGCGACTTATACTCTGGAGCGACTTATGTGTAAAATTATTAACACATTACCGTAAAATATAGCAACGGACCGATAGAAGAGGAAGTGGCGCATTGTCTACCTTTGGAGTTGGCAGAGTTGTTTAGAAGCGACACCGAAGGAGAAGATTTCATGGGATTTAGCGATTAGGAGTGACAGATTGTTTGGTAAACGTATAGCATGTTCTATATGTTATAGTTATTTGAATGACTCTTACCATAATATGTTACGTTAACATACCAGGCACATTCTCAGTTGGTTATTTATGCCTCATATAACGTACACTTATTCAGCCTGTATGTTCACTATTCTTTATTTATTTTTAAATTGCCTTTCAAATGTCTATTCTTGGTGTTGGGTTTTATCAAAGAAATTTCCCCAAAAAATGCGACTTTTACTCTAGTGCAGAGGTAGGGAACCTATGGCTCTAGAGCCAGATGTGGCTCTTTTGATGACTGCATCCGGCTCTCAGATAAACCTTAGCTGGCACTGCTTAACACGATAAGTAATGAATAATTTCGCTGGTAATCACAGTGTTAAAGGGGAACATCATCACCAGACCTATGTAAGTGTCAATATATACTTTGATGTTGCAGAAAAAAGACTATATATTTTTTTAACAGATTTCCGAACTCTAAATGGGTGAATTTTGGCGAATTAAACGCCTTTCTATTATTCGCTCTCGGAGCGGGAAGCAATCCGCTATTTTCTCACTTTCGTCGGTGTGTTGTCGGAGGGTGTAACAACACGAACGGGGACGGATTCAAGTTGCACCAGTGGCCCAAAGATGCGAAAGTGGCAAGAAATTAGACGAAATTTGTTCAAAATACGAGGGTGTGGGGAAAGCCGACGAAATGGTCAGTCGTTTATTCCGCACACTTTACCGACGAAAGCTATGCTACGACAGAGATGGCAAGAATGTGTGGATATCCTGCGACACTCAAAGCAGATGCATTTCCATCGATAAAGTCAAAGAAATCTGCCGCCAGACCCCCATTGAATCTGCCGGAGTGTGTGAGCTATTCAGGGACAAAGGACCTCGGTAGCACGGCAAGCAATGGCGGCAGTTTGTTCCCGCAGACGAGCGAGCTAAACCCCCTGGATGTCTTGGATTATCATGAGAAGAATATCGACCCTAGCTTCCCTGGCCTGCTGACATCAACTCCAAAACTGGACAGATCAGCTTTCAGGAAAAGAGAGTAGATGAGGGTATGTCTACATAATATATTAATTAATGAAAACTTTATTCATTACTCGCGGTTTTACGTAAATTATTATACATAAACTGTGTTTACCAATAATTTAGCTTAAAAACATTTTTTTTTTTTTTTATCATTCGAGTACATTCGGGTAGTCTTGTGTAATGCAGTATTTTGTGTCTATTTAGGTATGGTTAACCTGAGTGCTGAAATCGTGGAAAAATATATGTTCTTAGCGCGCCTGAAATGGGCTGTCTGCACTCTCAAAGTGCATGTTGTTGCCAAATGTATTTCATATGCTGTAAACCTAGTTCATAGTTGTTAGTTTCCTTTAATGCCAAACAAACACATACCAATCGTTGGTTAGAAGGCGAAAGCCGAATTCGTCCTCGCTTTCTCCCGTGTCGCTGGCTGTCGTGTCGTTTTCGTCGGTTTCGCTTGCATACGGTTCAAACCGATATGGCTCAATAGCTTCAGTTTCTTCTTCAATTTCGTTTTCGCTACCTGCCTCCACACTACAACCATCCGTTTCAATACATGCGTAATCTGTTGAATTGCTTAAACCGCTGAAATCCGAGTCTGAATCCGAGCTAATGTCGCTATAGCTTGCTGTTCTATCCGCCATGTTTGTTTGTATTGGCATCACTGTGTGACGTCACAGGAAAATGGACGGGTGTTTATAACGATGGTTAAAATCAGGCACTTTGAAGCTTTTTTTAGGGATATTGCGTGATGGGTAAAATTTTGAAAAAAACTTCGAAAAATAAAATAAGCCACTGGGAACTGATTTTTAATGGTTTTAACCATTCTGAAATTGTGATAATGTTCCCCTTTAAAAATAACCACGTATCAACCAGACTATAAAGCCATCGGCATAACCATGCAGCACCAGAAGTCGCATTAATGGTAAGATAAGAGACTTATTATACTCTAAAAATGTTGGCCTTACTTAAAAATGCACGCATTTACCGTATTTTCCGCACTATAAGGCGCACCTAAAAACCACAAATTTGCTCAAAAGCTGACAGTGCGCCTTATAACCCGGTGCGCTTTATTACGATTCATTTTCATAAAGTTTCGATCTCGCAACTTCGGTAAACAGCCGCCATCTTTTTTCCCGGTAGAACAGGAAGCGCTTCTTCTTCTACGCAAGCAACCGCCAAGGAAAGCACCCGCCCCCATAGAACAGGAAGCGCTTCTTCTTCTACTGTAAGCAACCACCCGCCCCCGGAAGAAGAAGAAAAAACGCGCGGATATCACCGTACGTTTCATTTCCTGTTTACATCTGTAAAGACCACAAAATGGCTCCTACTAAGCGACAAGGATCCGGTTCATAAAAAGACGCAATCTCTCCATCCGCACACGGATTACTACCGTATTTCACAGCAACTGATATTCCTGTGAACCGCACTGTGGAACGGGAGCACGTACGGTGAATATTCGCACCACAGGGAATGAGAAGTCATCCTTCACTGTGGTTCTAGCTTGCCATGCTAACTTCCACCCATGGTGATATTCAAAAGGAAGACCTTGCCAAAAGAGACCTTTCCAGCCGGCGTCATCATAAAAGCTAACTCGAAGGGATGGATGGATGAAGAAAAGATGAGCGAGTGGTTAAGGGAAGTTTACGCGAAGAGGCCGGGTGGCTTTTTTCACACAGCTCCGAAGGCGAACACACCTTCACTAAGACGGGCAGACAGCGCCGGACGACATACGCCAACATTTGCCAGTGGATCGTAAATGCCTGGGCAGATATTTCGGTCACAACTGTGGTCCGAGCTTTCCGGAAGGCAGGATTCACAGAACTACTGGACAACAACAGCGACACTGACTCCGATGACTTCGACGAGACGGAACCGGCCATTTTGGATCCCACGCTTGCGCAACTTTTCAATTCGGACACCGAAGACGAAGAATTCGAAGGATTTACGAATGAAGAATAACTTCAGAAGGTGAGCGCTATGTTTATTTTGTGTGTTGTGACATTAACGTTCGAGCAACATTATGTTGCTATTGCTCTACACCATTTTGAATTTTACTATGTTTGTGATTGCACATTTGCGTACATTTTGGGACAGAGTTGTTAGAACGCTGGTTTTCAATATATTATTAAAGTTTGACTGAACTATCTGACTGTTTTTTTGACATTCCCTTTAGCGCAGCGTAGGCGCGGCTTATAATCCGGGGCGGTTTATTGGTGGACAAAGTTATGAAATATGTAATTCATTGAAGGTGCGGCTAATAATCCGGTGCGCCTTATAGTGCGGAAAATACGGTAGTTGTATTCATTGTTAAAAAATATTATACGGCTCTCACGGAAATACATTTTAAAATATTTGGCTTTCATGGCTCTCTCAGCCAAAAAGGTTCCCGACCCGTGCTCCAGTGCGACTTATGTTTTTTTTCCTTCTTTATTATGCATTTTCGGCCGGTGCGACTTATATTCCGGAGCGACTTTTAATCGGAAAAATACGGTATACATCTCTATAGCCTGAAGGTATGACGATACATATTTGTCAGACAAGGGAACAGATACCATTTTACACTCAGGTCAATATAAATGGGAAAAAAATGGCCAATGATTGGCTTCGTCCAACCCGACCGATTGTGAGAATTGAATGTTAAACTATATAGTGCTGCTCTCCTGTGTGCGAAGCAGCAATATGTCTGTGTTAAGGGTGAGGTTCAGTCTAATGTCCCCTCCAAGTGTGTCCCCCACTGTCACCCAGGGACATTGATGCTGACAATGATTGGTGACTGTGCTGTTCATTCCACGCCCCTCCCATCCATTCCTCCGCTGCTCTACTTTTTTATCTCGCCCAACTGGCTGCCACTGACTCTTAATACAGAGCTTGACTCACTATTAATCAAAGCCAAAGACTCTCATTGTCTGGATATGACAGAAAGCAGAAGGGTTGGAAGTAAAAGAGAATGAACGAGGGAATAAAGGAACAAGTTAAGGAAGTGTGAAAATCCTCATTTTTTATTCGCATAAATTCTTAGGCCATTTCTACACTAAGTCGTTTAACCCCTTCATACTTGCCAACCCTCCCGAATTTTCCGGGAGACTCCCGAAATTCAGCGCCTCTCCCGAAAACCTACCGGGACAAATATTCTCCCGAACATTTCCCGATTTTCAGCCGGCGCTGGAGGCCACGCCCCCTCTAGCTCCATGCGGACCTGAGTCCTGCCCAATCACGTTATAACATCTACGGCTTTTAGAGAGTGCACAACTGCGCACACAACAAGGAGACGAAGCAGAAGAACGAGGAAGATACAGCCGTGGCGACGCCGACGACGAGTAAGATGAAGAAATTCGCTTGCAAGTTCCAAGCCGCAGCTGCGATTGGACCTGGATAGCCTCCGGGAAGAAGTAGTGGACTACCAAGTGCTTGGCAGTGAAGATCTTCCTCAGGAAGCAAGGATTGACCGGTTTTGGGCCATGCTAGGGAGAGATGGAAGATTCCAGACTCTAGTGCATTTGATGAAAACACTTTTGTGCGTGCCACACATCAATGCATCATCAGAGAGGGTGTTCAGCATGGGTAGAAAAATAGTGACAGAGAATGGAACAAAGATGGACAATTCAACCCTTAACTCAACAATGAGTAGATGAGTGTTATGGGTGTGTATATGTGTAAATAAATGAACACTGAAATTCAAGTATTTCTCTTATTTATATATATATATATATATATATATATATATGTGTGTGTGTATAATAAAATACATATATATATATATATATATATAGCTAGAATTCACTGAAAGTCATTTATTATATATATATATACATATATATACACATATATATATATATATATGAAATACATGACTTGGTGAATTCTACCTGTAAATATACTCCTCCCCTCTTAACCACGCCCCCTGCCCCACCCCCGACCACGCCCCCCCACACCTCCTGAAATCGGGAGGTCTCAAGGTTGGCAAGTATGAACCCCTTAAACAAATAATTATTTAGCCTAAGCCCCGTTTCAGCCACACTAAACCAGCGTTTAAGGTCCCCCTCCCTGGACAAATTTTTTCACGGGTAAGTCAGCCGTGTATTTCTTGAATCTCCGGCACTTAGCTTTGTATGGACTCATTGATCGTTTACAAACTGAGTTTAGAGAGAAAGTGACGTCAGAAAAACCGCACCCTACACAGGAAGTGACGTCAGAAAGACCGCGCCCTACACAGGAAGTGACGTCAGAAAGACCGCGCCACACCGTGCTTCTTAACAACCGAAGCTAAAAAGATGGAGGCTAGTCATCCAGACATCCCATGTTTATCCTTCTTCTACATGTACAGACGCTTGTGGAAATCACAAAGCAATACCTTAAGAGAAGGAAACGCGCGATTGCAGCTATTTTGGATACAACACTTCTCAGACGGCAAGAGAACTTTTGCAGCTGTGATTCTATTTACCGAAAAACTTGGTCCCTTCCTTCCGTGGATGTGATGCAGGCAGTGTGTGACTAACAATATTGCTTCATGGATGTGACTGTGAAATGGCCAGGCAGCGTGCATGATGCCCGCATCTTCGCTAACTCCGCCATTAGTGTGCAGCTGAAAGATGGAACCATCCCCTCGTGTTCCAAACAACTGCTGGAAGATGAAGATCCGGTCCTATTTTTTATTTTGGGTGACCCAGCTTATCCCCTTTGATTAATTGATTGAAACTTTTATTAGTAGATTACACAGTACAGTATATATTCCGTACAATTGACCACTAAATGGTAACACCCGAATAAGTTTTTCAACTTGTTTAAGTCAGGGTCCACGTAAATCAATTCATGGTACAAATATATACTATCATCATAATACAGTCATCACACAAGTTAATCATCAGAGTATATACTTTTAATTATTTACATTATTTACAATCCGGGGGGTGGGATGTGGAGGGTTTGGTCAATATCAGTTCTTCAGTCATCAACAATTGCATCATCAGAGAAATGGGCATTGAAACAGTGTAGCTCTGACTTGGAAGGATATGTACAGCGAGCAGAGAACATAGTGAGTTCAGATAGCATAAGAACAAGGTCACGGGCTTAGCTGCTTACGTGCAGTGATTTCTCCAGATTCTCTGAACCCTTTGATGATATTACTGACCGTAGATGGTGAAATCCCTAAATTCCTTGCAATAGCTGGTTGAGAAAGGTTTTTCTTAAACTGTTCAACAATATGCTCACGCATTTGTTTACAAAGTGGTGACCCTCGCCCCATCCTTGTTTGTGAATGACTGAGCATTTCATGGAATCTACTTTTATACCCAATCATGGTACCCACCTGTTCCCAATTTGCCTGTTCACCAGTGGGATTTTCCAAATAAGTGTTTGATGAGCATTCCTCAACCTTATCAGTATTTATTGCCACCCTTCCCAACTTTTTTGTCACGTGTTGCTGGCATCAAATTCTAAAGTTAATGATTATTTGCAAAAAAAATCAGTTTGAACATCAAATATGTTGTCTTTGTAGCATATTCAACTGAATATGGGTTGAAAATAATTTGAAAATCATTGTATTCCATTTATATATACATCTAACACAATTTCCCAACTCATATGGAAACGGGGTTTGTAGAAGCCGCAGAGTTCAAAGCATAAGAAAAAAGTAGCGACTAATAGTCCGAAATTGTTTTTGTTTATTTATGGGAATGGAGAAAGTGAATTTGAAGGACAAAGTTGAGCAGAAGCGAATGATATTCATTGAATTAAAGAAAGCCTCGTTGAACGACTGAGGTGTGTGTGTGCATGGAGACTTGGTACGAATGTCGCACTGCTAGTCTGCGCCACACCCAAGCATAACACTAGTTCGGGGTGTAAAATGTATATCTAAACAGAGGACATGTATCCATGACAATATGGAGAAGCTGCCAATCGTCTGTTTGACGGACAAGTAGCTCACAAAAAATACCATAGAATTTGGCTCTTAAAGGTACAGCAAATGCTGTACATTATTATTACTTTACTTATAAGACTAGTGTAGTTGTTGTATTGTTTTGGTGCAATATTCACTATCTAGAACAGGGGTGGGCAATTCATTTTTACCGGGGGCCGCATGAGCAACCCGAGCACTGCTGGAGGGCCACATCAACAATATTTCAATACAATTTTGCTCAATATTATTTTTGATATATACCGTAAGATAAATAATAATAATAATAATAATAAATAAATGATAAATGGGTTGTACTTGTATAGCGCTTTTCTACCTTCAAGGTACTTAAAGATGATAATAATAGTAATAATAATACTTTCATTTAACCTAACTTAACTTTATACCAAAAGCACTGCTTTGGAAATAATGTGTACCCCTTTCAGAGATCACATTTAGTTCCCCTTAAACATTCTCATGTTGCACAATGAAATGTAAACATAGGATGAAGTGTGCATTCCTGTAACTTTCTCTAGTAACAGCATTCCATGATTAATATAAATAAATTAACATTAATAATAAATGACAGTAAAATAAGCAGACGTATGACTGAGGAGTCATAGTGTAACTTTGTGTGGTGTTTGAGTTGTCCGACTTTTTGTGTGGCCATAAATGCACCAGTGGCTTAGTGCTATGCGTGTTGGTGACAGATGACAAGTTGGTTTTGGCCTGGTTTGTACTGCAGAAAATGACTAGTTTTTCGAGATAGAAGTGTTTTACTCATGTTTTTGGTGTGGTTATGGCCGAATATAAACAGTTTTGCTCAATAAAGTGATCGATATAATTCCTGTCCTCGAAGCATCTCGATAGACGTTACAATAATTGAACGGTGTTCAATTGAACGGTGTTGACGAACACCGTTAGGGCCGCTTGTTGTCACTGTCACTCAGAGTTGCATTGCAAAATTACACAGAATAAATGTGTTTATTTTGTTTAGAATTCAGATTGGATTTGATTTGGTGCACGGCATATATTTGCTGTGCGCAGAGGACGCTTGAGCAGTGCGCATTTGCGCAGGCGCACACCTTAGAGGGAAAGTTGCTTGGCAGTCCATGTCTTGTTGAAAACAGGCCAACTTTTCTTTTTTTAGCGTCTCGGGAGTAACCGTGCATCACTTGTCGCTGTGCACCTTCACTCACAGGTTACACACGGACATACGTCCATAAATAACACTTTTCAAAATAAAAGCAGCACAGTTGAATTGCGCGCACGACATAGATGTTTTTTCAACTTTATTTTGTCATTTGTGATTGCAGCTGTTCACATTCACTCACAATCACGCGCGCGCATACGTCCACACGGAAGTAATACAAATAACGCTTTTCAAAACAAAAGCAGCACCGTTGTATTGCACACTCGACATAGATACTTTTTTAAATGTATTTTGTAATTTATGATTGGCCTCACGCGGGCCGGACAGGGACGCACAAAGGGCCGGATGTGGCCCGCGGGCCGCAGAATGCCCAGGACTGATCTAGAAGATAATTTTTCTTATTTAAAAGCACGTTGGGAACATGAGAGACGTCGATTAGAGTGTTTTGCGTTAAAAGCTCCGTCACAGAACCAATTTAAGCCGTAAGCCAAGGTACACCTGTATGTGTCTTTATTTGATCGAGTGTGCCGTGGGTTTTTAATCCTTGCATTATTTTGTCTTTATATTGATTTATTTGATAAAAGGTGACATTAGAAGGTTATCACCACAAAAACTAAAGAATGCATAGTAATAAGATGAGAAGTCCTTTCAGAAAGTAAGATACTCACTTACACAGCAAAGAGGTACATTTAAAGCGACATCCTGCTGACATTTCAGGTTGTTGCCATCGTGTTGCATTTGTGGTCTGTGGTTTGTAACTCTGGCACATCCCTGAGCCAAGCGGTGTCCTAATAGGCGCTCAGTGTGTCAGGAAGCCAGTGCCGTGTAGACATGTGCCGGCATTTGTTATGTCACGCACTGGTTGAACAACCAGCCTACCCATTAGTGGGGGC
This sequence comes from Nerophis lumbriciformis, assembly GCF_033978685.3. NCBI lineage: Eukaryota > Metazoa > Chordata > Actinopteri > Syngnathiformes > Syngnathidae > Nerophis > Nerophis lumbriciformis. Next base: position 4,614,037 of record NC_084566.2, read on the forward strand.
TCAGAGGATCAGACTCAGCATAACTACGAAGACCCGAACATTCTTAAATGCAGTACCATACACACATGATACAACTAGCACAACTGTTTATTGTCGACCATAACCACACCAAAAACATTAGTAGAAAACTTCTATCTAGAAAAACTGGTCATTGTCTGCCATACAAACCAGGCCAAAACCAACTCTTAGACATCCGTCATATCAACAGCAGCCGCTCACGCTTTCTCACTTGCGCCAACACAAGCACTCATGGCACTTAGGCAGAGATGTGTTTATGGCCAAACAGAGAATCGGACAACTCCAACACCACACATAAAGTGTAAATTCCAGGTCTTTACACTATGACCCCACAATCAGATGTGTGCTTGTTCTATTGTTATTTATTGAGAATGTTCATTCATTATATATTTATATTAGGGGTGTCCGATAATGGCTTTTTGCCGAAATCCGATATTCCGATATTGTCCAACTCTTTAATTACCGATACAGATATCAACCGATACCGATATCAACCGATATATGCAGTCGTGGAATTAACACATTATTATGCCTAATTTGGACAACCAGGTATGGTGAAGATAAGGCACTTTTTAAAACAATTTATAAAATAAGATAAATAAATTAAAAACATTTTCTTGAATAAAAAAGAAAGTAAAACAATATAAAAACAGTTACATAGAAACTAGCAATTAATGAAAATGTGTAAAATTAACTGTTAAAGGTTAGTACTATTAGTGGACCAGCAGCACGCACAATCATGTGTGCTTACGGACTGTATCCCTTGCAGACTGTATTGATATATATTGATATATAATGTAGGAACCTGAATATTACCGTATTTTCCACACTATAAGGCGCACCTAAAAACCACAAATTTTCTCAAATGCTGACAGTGCGCCTTATAACCCGGTGCGCTTTATTACGATTCATTTTCATAAAGTTTCGATCTCGCAACTTCGGTAAACAGCCGCCATCTTTTTTCCCGGTAGAACAGGAAGCGCTTCTTCTTCTACGCAAGCAACCGCCAAGGAAAGCACCCGCCCCCATAGAACAGGAAGCGCTTCTTCTTCTACTGTAAGCCACCACCCGCCCCCGGAAGAAGAAGAAAAAACGCGCGGATATCACCGTACGTTTCATTTCCTGTTTACATCTGTAAAGACCACAAAATGGCTCCTACTAAGCGACAAGGATCCGGTTCATAAAAAGACGCAATCTCTCCATCCGCACACGGATTACTACCGTATTTCACAGCAACTGATATTCCTGTGAACCGCACTGTGGAACGGGAGCACGTACGGTGAATATTCGCACCACAGGGAATGAGAAGTCATCCTTCACTGTGGTTCTAGCTTGCCATGCTAACTTCCACCCATGGTGATATTCAAAAGGAAGACCTTGCCAAAAGAGACCTTTCCAGCCGGCGTCATCATAAAAGCTAACTCGAAGGGATGGATGGATGAAGAAAAGATGAGCGAGTGGTTAAGGGAAGTTTACGCGAAGAGGCCGGGTGGCTTTTTTCACACAGCTCCGAAGGCGAACACACCTTCACTAAGACGGGCAGACAGCGCCGGACGACATACGCCAACATTTGCCAGTGGATCGTAAATGCCTGGGCAGATATTTCGGTCACAACTGTGGTCCGAGCTTTCCGGAAGGCAGGATTCACAGAACAACAGCGACACTGACTCCGATGACTTCGACGAGACGGAACCGGCCATTTTGGATACCACGCTTGCGCAACTTTTCAATTCGGACACCGAAGACGAAGAATTCGAAGGATTTACGAATGAAGAATAACTTCAGAAGGTGAGCGCTATGTTTATTTTGTGTGTTGTGACATTAACGTTCGAGCAACATTATGTTGCTATTGCTCTACACCATTTTGAATTTTACTATGTTTGTGATTGCACATTTGCGTACATTTTGGGACAGAGTTGTTAGAACGCTGGTTTTCAATATATTATTAAAGTTTGACTGAACTATCTGACTGTTTTTTTGACATTCCCTTTAGCGCAGCGTAGGCGCGGCTTATAATCCGGGGCGGTTTATTGGTGGACAAAGTTATGAAATATGTAATTCATTGAAGGTGCGGCTAATAATCCGGTGCGCCTTATAGTGCGGAAAATACGGTAATAACAGAAAGAACCCTTTTGTGTGAATGAGTGTAAATGGGGGAGGGAGGTTTTTTGGGTTGGTGCACTAATTGTAAGTGTATCTTGTGTTTTTTATGTTGATTTGTTGATTTAATAAAAAAATAAAAATAAAAACGATACCGATAATTAAAAAAAACCATACCGATAATTTCCGATATTACATTTTAACGCATTTATCGGCCAATAATATCGGACATCCCTAATTTATATATATATATATATATATATAAATATATATATATGCATGTATAATGTATTAAAGGTTGTTACTAGATTACAGAAATGCTCATAAAAAGATATATTTTAAAGACAGAAAGCTACAGGAATGTACACTTTATCCCATGCTTACATCTCATTGTGCAACGTGTGAAAGTTTTAAGGGGAACTAAATGTGATCTCTGAAAGGAGTACACATTATTTCCAAAGCATGACCCCCACCCAGACATACAATACTAGTACAAAGCTAATAAAGCTAAAAAAATTAAAAAAAAAGATTGTTTTGGGTATTTTCTTTGTAAGTGGGCCAAATCACTTATATTAGAAAATTAGCTCATTGAAATGACTGCTGTCATTTGAATATAATAATAAGACATTTAAAGGGGAACTGCACTTTTTTGGGGAATTCTGCCTATCGTTCACAATCATTATGAAAGTTTAATTTCCCAACTCATATGGAAACAGGGTTTGTACAAACAAAGAAACCTTGTCTCAATGTACAAAAAATGTATTTGCCTGTTGTGTGCATCACATACAAGCCTTTTTGTGCCCGGCAGCACATCCATAGTGGGCGGGCTGATCGATATCTGGTGCTCAAAGTTTGTCAGCACATTCTGCATTGTCGACACTGCCTCCCCCACTCCTTTCTTTTGCTGTACGCCAAGAAGATTAACCGACAAGGGGAAGTCTATTTTGTGTTTTATTAAGAACCATTGTTGCAATCTGGCTTTTAAAGTTAAGGAGTTTTGTGATTTCAAAGTGTGAGTGCACCACATAGCTAGTGACAATGTGGGTGCATGTTGGCAGGACCGCTGCATACAGGAAGAACAGTTCAGCTTGTTGTTGTTTTGGCTTTGTTATTAAATAAAAAGTTCCTCCATCACCCCTCCGTTATATTAATTTGAGATACAGGACTGTATGGCGTTTTATATTGTTTTCATAGTGTCCCAACTTTGACTAAAGTGTGGACTTTTGTTGAGGCTGGAGCCCATTATTGATGTTTACATTGTTTCTTAAGAAGAAATTTGTTTGGATACGCAAACTTTTCTATTTACGAACCCTGTTAATTAATCGACAGTGTGAATTTGACTGTCATTAAACAGAGAGCATTGCTTGGTTGCAAATAGCAAAAGTACTGTTGATTTAGTCTCAGCTAGCTTTGCTGTCTATTGATTGATTGATTGATTGATTGATTGAAACTTGTATTAGTAGATTGCACAGTTCAGTACATATTCTGTACAATTGACCACTAAATGGTAACACCCGAATAAGTTTTTCAACTTGTTTAAGTCGGGGTCCACGTAAATCAATTCATGGTACAAATATATACTATCATCATAATACAGTCATCACACAAGTTAATCATCAGAGTATATATATTGAATAATTTACATTATTTCCAATCCGGGGGGTGGAATGAGGAGGGTTTGGTTGATAACAGCCCTTCCGTCATCAACAATTGCATCATCAGAGAAATGGGCATTGAAACAGTGTAGGTCTGACTTGGTAGGATATGTACAGCGAGCAGAGAACATAGTGAGTTCAGATAGCATAAGAACAAGTATATACATTAGAAATACATTTGATTATTTACATTTGGTTATTTACAATCCGGGGAGGTGGGATGTGGAGGGGGAAGGGTGTTAGTCAAGGGTTGAAGTTGCCTGCAAGTGTTGTTTTAGCGCGGAAAAAAAGAAGACAACATCAGTATCTATGTCAAGTTGAGCTACCTTCCTGCCATGAGCAGCATAATTTTGCTCGCATTGAAGCAGAAGTTCCAGAACACTCAGACATAGATTATCCCATACCTTTTAACATGGTGACAAAATAACAATGAATCAGCCGCCAGTGTCTCCCAATTTTAATTCATGAAAAATATAATTACAGTAAATGCCAAATCCCTCGTGAATATTGTATTTCAATCTTTGGCAGCGCTGCACGACTACTTGCAAAAGTGATGGGCCCATAATAGGGGTGACGACGTTCGTCTGATCACCTTCCATCTTTTTTCTCCCCTTTTAAAGTGTCTGGTTCTTCTCCAGACTGATTTATGAAAGAAAGTCATTTGTGAAACAAGCCATCCGGCATGTCAGGTTCCAATTAAATGTCAAAGTTATTTCATTCCAATGACATATGTAATTGCAGGGAAAACTTTCAACGGACTAGGCAATGTTTTTTTGTCAACATAAGCGAGAATAGATTTGGATATTTTTAATATATTTTCTTTCCCAGAGAATTCAGCATCTTCAGTGTCCCCTTGTGTAACAGCAACAAGGCAATTACCTGGCAACAAAAGGCCACACAACGCAGGACACCGTCCTGGCAGATTACACTTCATTACTGCTGCCGAGTGCAACAATAGACATTGGCATTTCTTAGTCTCCATCTATCTGTCAAGCGTGCTATTAGCCTGTCAAAGCACCATTAGGCCACCCTGGTAAAAAGACACTTTTTCTCTTCAAGTTCCTTCACTGTCATGGTTTCTGTTTGGTTGCCTTCCCTCTAACTCATTCTTCATTTCCATTGATCGTCAAATGTGTCCTGATCTGCTCAATTAACTTATTCAGAACTGGAATTAGAATGAGAATCAGTGTTTTTGGCTAAGTATGTTTAACACACAAGGAATTTGACTTGGTGCTCTCTTCGTTCAATGTAACCAATAAATATTAACAATTAACTATAAACAAGTACTTGAATAACTAATATGTGCAAGACTAAAAAATAGAAGTGCAGTGGTGAATAGAGCAAAGCAAAAAGATGATGACATGAACATGAGTACACAGTGACCAAATAGAGTTATTTTATACTGTTTATCAGATTGATAGCCTGGGGAAAGAAACGGTTCTTATGACGGGTTATTTTGGCGAACAGTGATTTGTAATGTCTGCCGGAGGGGAGGAGTTAACAGTTTGTGACCAGGGTGTGAGAGGTCTACAGTGATGCTACCTGCCCGTTTCCTGACTGAACCTGTACAAGTCCTGGATGGGGGGGAAAGTCAACACCAATGATATGTCCTGATTGTCTGTTGTGTGTCCATCTTTGTTGCAGATACAGACCAGTCTGAAATATGGAGGTATAAAAATGAACGTCCGTTCCTGAGGCAGTTTAAACCTCCCCTTAGGTGCAGTCACTGGTGTAGAGGAAGAAAGACAGTGGGGAGAGAACATACCCCTGAGGACGTCAGTATTGGATGTGATGCTCCCCAGCCTTACCTGCTGCCTCCTGTCAGTTTGGAAGTTAGTGATCAACTGACAGGTGGAAGCCAACACTGTGAGCTGGGTGAGTTTGCGGTGCAGGATATACGGAATGATGGTGTTAAATGGAGAGCTGTAGACCATGAACAGGATCCTAGCGTAGCTCGTTGGGGAACTAAGGTGATGCAGGATGTGGTTCAGTCCCGTATTGACTACAGCTTCCACAGACCTGTTTGCCCGATAGGCAAACTGCAAGGGGTTGTCTGGTCACTTTGGCTCCTCACAGCCATAATAATGCCTCTGACCCCACCCCTAAGCTAGAGGAGCCCACCACCTTAAGGCTCTTTAAAGGGGCCCTATCATGCAAGACCAACTTTTCTTACCACCTGCTGTTGTGCATTTAAGTTAAAGTTAAAGTACCAATGATTGTCACACACACACACTAGGTGTGGTGAAATGTGTCCTCTGCATTTGGCCCATCCCCTTGTTCACCCCCTGGGAGGTGAGGGGAGCAGTGGGCGGTGCCGCGCCCGGGAATCATTTTTGGTGATTTAACCCCCAATTCCAACCCTTGATGCTGAGTGCCAAGCAGGGAGGTAATGGGTCCCATTTTTATAGTCTTTGGTATGACTCGGCCGGGGTGTGAACTCACAACCTACCGATCTCAGGGCGGACACTCTAACCACTAGGCCACTGAGTAGAGTTGGGATCTGCATAAGTCCCGACAGTTTGAAATCAAAACGTAGAGGCATTGCAGTGATATTTATAGAACAATCTTGCTTGTTTTTCTTCTTGTTTTGTGTTAATATTTTTTGAGTGTTTGGAATAACAGCATTAATTGCATTTACATTATTCCTCATGGGGAAAAGTGCTTTGGTTTTTGTACGACTTGGCGTTTGTCCGACCTTTTGGAACTGATTACTAACAAAAACCTAGATACCACAAAAAACAAATGCAAAAATAGTGGCCTACACAGTATGGACTGAAAACCAGACAACATGAGGCTGCTCCAAGGGTAAATACGCAATAGTTTACATCACCATTACCTCTCAACAACAGCTCGTCTTTCACCTCACTGCAACATCACTTTACCATGAAAACCATATAGATTACTCGCCCTTTATTGTGTGAGCACGACAATCGCTCCAAGAAACGGCTGGTCAAAACAACATCCTCGACAGACACAAAATGGCAGAAGCAATAGGATGAAGGTCAATTTTAATGGTCGGCTGGAGCTCCACCACAGGGAGAAAGACACATGCACACACATACACATGCAGGATACAGTAGATTAGAACAGAAGTTGTTCAGGTATTTATCTTGAAGCCTCCTGCAGGCTCGCTGACATTAAAGTATTGACGAACCTGGCCAGCCATTAGACAACCATAAAGGTGAAGGCTGCCGTTCAACATGTCTGTTGATGTGAGAACCCGACTAAAAATAACATGTCAAAAAAATAACAGCTCTCAGGCTCTCACATAAGCACTCAATTTATTTTAATACACATAAAGGCATCTAAACCTGCTTCACTCCTTGCTTGTGTTAACTTAGAGATCAGGCCAGCGCGTCTCTGTGAATCTGAAGATTTACAGACAGGTTTTTAGTGGGGTGTAGCCTTCTGTGACGACAGAAGTGGAGACTCGCTGTGCGACGTTGCGCTCCAAAAAAAAAAGTCTAATTAAGCTAAGACTCAAGGAAAACAACAAGGAGACTTGTCAGCCTGCAAGCTGCAGATGTGAGCCTCAAACAGATATAAAAATAAAATAATATCACTGAGGATTTATAAACATCCAAATGCAAGTAGAGGAGTAGTAGGCATTGTTAAAAAGCAGGAACTGAATAAAGCCTAAAATGTGGCTATTTTTATCATTGGTTTGATCTGAAAATAAACCACACAGGAAAAGAAGACGGTGCCTGTCATAGAATAATCTGTATATCAAATAATAATTAATAGGGATGTCCGATAATGGCTTTTTGCCGATATCCGATATTTCGATATTGTCCAACTCTTTAATTACCGATACCGATATCAACCGATATATGCAGTCGTGGAATTAACACATTATTATGCCTAATTTGGACAACCAGGTATGGTGAAGATAAGGTACTTTTTAAAAATAATAATAAAATAAGATAAATAAATTAAAAACATTTTCTTGAATAAAAAAGAAAGTATAAACAATATAAAAACAGTTACCGTATTTTCCGCACTATAAGGCGCACCTAAAAACCACAATTTTTCTCAAAAGCTGACAGTGCGCCTTATAACCCGGTGCGCTTTATTACGATTCATTTTCATAAAGTTTCGATCTCGCAACTTCGGTAAACAGCCGCCATCTTTTTTCCCGGTAGAACAGGAAGCGCTTCTTCTTCTACGCAAGCAACCGCCAAGGAAAGCACCCGCCCCCATAGAACAGGAAGCGCTTCTTCTTCTACTGTAAGCAACCACCCGCCCCCGGAAGAAGAAGAAAAAACGCGCGGATATCACCGTACGTTTCATTTCCTGTTTACATCTGTAAAGACCACAAAATGGCTCCTACTAAACGACAAGGATCCGGTTCATAAAAAGACGCAATCTCTCCATCCGCACACGGATTACTACCGTATTTCACAGCAACTGATATTCCTGTGAACCGCACTGTGGAACGGGAGCACGTACGGTGAATATTCGCACCACAGGGAATGAGAAGTCATCCTTCACTGTGGTTCTAGCTTGCCATGCTAACTTCCACCCATGGTGATATTCAAAAGGAAGACCTTGCCAAAAGAGACCTTTCCAGCCGGCGTCATCATAAAAGCTAACTCGAAGGGATGGATGGATGAAGAAAAGATGAGCGAGTGGTTAAGGGAAGTTTACGCGAAGAGGCCGGGTGGCTTTTTTCACACAGCTCCGAAGGCGAACACACCTTCACTAAGACGGGCAGACAGCGCCGGACGACATACGCCAACATTTGCCAGTGGATCGTAAATACCTGGGCAGATATTTCGGTCACAACTGTGGTCCGAGCTTTCCGGAAGGCAGGATTCACAGAACTGCTGCACAACAACAGCGACACTGAATCCGATGACTTCGACGAGACGGAGCCGGCCATTTTTGGATCCCACGCTTGCGCAACTTTTCAATTCGGACACCGAAGACGAAGAATTCGCAGGATTTACGAATGAAGAATAACTTCAGAAGGTGAGCGCTATGTTTATTTTGTGTGTTGTGACATTAACGTTCGAGCAACATTATGTTGCTATTGCTCTACACCATTTTGAATTTTACTATGTTTGTGATTGCACATTTGCGTACATTTTGGGACAGAGTTGTTAGAACGCTGGTTTTCAATATATTATTAAAGTTTGACTGAACTATCTGACTGTTTTTTTGACATTCCCTTTAGCGCAGCGTAGGCGCGGCTTATAATCCGGGGCGGCTTATTGGTGGACAAAGTTATGAAATATGTAATTCATTGAAGGTGCGGCTAATAATCCGGTGCGCCTTATAGTGCGGAAAATACGGTACATAGAAATTAGTAATTAATGACAATGAGTAAAATTAACTGTTAAAGGTTAGTACTATTAGTGGACCAGCAGCACGCACAATCATGTGTGCTTACGGACTGTATCCCTTGCAGACTGTATTGAATTGGAGGGTTGCTGGTTACTGGGGTTCAATCCCCACCTTCTACCATCCTCGTCACGTCCGTTGTGTCCTTGGGCAAGACACTTCACCCCTTGCTCCTGATGGCTGCTGGTTAGCGCCTTGCATGGCAGCTCCCGCCATCAGTGTGTGAATGTGTGTGTGAATGGGTGAATGTGGAAATACTGTCAAAGCGCTTTGAGTACCTTGAAGGTAGAAAAGCGCTATACAAGTATAACCCATTTATCATTTATTTATATATATTGATATATAATGTAGGAAGCAGAATATTAATAACAGAAAGAAACAACCCTTTTGTGTGAATGAGTGTGAATGAGGGGGAGGGAGGTTTTTTGGGTTGGTGCACTAATTGTAAGTGTATCTTGTGTTTTTTATGTTGATTCAATAAAAAAAAAAATAAATAAATAAATAAAAAACGATACCGATAATAAAAAAAACGATACTGATAATTTCCGATATTACATTTTAACGCATTTATCGGCCGATAACATCTCTACTGTTTTTCTCCTCCATTTGAAAATCTTGATAGAACACCTTTGGGATGAAGTAAAACGGAGACTGAGAGCCAGGTCTTCTCGACCAACATCATTGTGTGACCTCACTAACGCGCTTTTACAAGAATGGTGGAAAATTCCTATGAACACACTCCGCAACCTTGTGGACAGCCTTCCCAGAAGAGTTGAAGCTGTAATAGCTGCAAAAGGTGGACCGACATCATATTGAACCCTATGGGTTAGGAATGGGATGGCACTTCAAGTTCATGTGTGAGTCAAGGCAGGTGGCCAAATACTTTTCGCAAAATAGTGTGTCACAGTAGCTAACTGAATGAATGAACAGCGGGCACCGGAAATTGATCATCCCGCCCACAATGAGTGGATGAAACGTTCGTAAATGGAGACCAAAATTGTAGACCAAAGTATATTTTTATCCAATCCGTGGTTCGTTAATCGAAACGTTTAAAAAAATGATGGGTTCGTAAATCAAGGTTTGAATTGTTTGAGATATTGCATTCCTACCTGCCTTTCTACAAGCGACCATTGTGCTGCAAACCTTCAATTATTATTCACAGCTGAGCTATGTGGAGTCCCTTTGGCACTGCAGTCAGCCATGCAGTGAGCTGAGAAGCTGATATGCACAGTGTGCAAAAAAACGGAAATATTTCAGACAAATTGTATATAAATAATAAAACAAGAGTTTTCCAGCAAGGGCAAGTGGCAGCATGACTTGCAGGGAGGGAGGTGGTATTTACAAAATACGTTCAGTAAAGCATAATTAAAAGATGACTTGAGGCTAATTATTCCCATCTTCATCATTATCACACCTTGTCAAAGCAGCCACTTACCGGCCTGGTTGGTGGTGATGTCTATGGACACGTGCTGGGACGGATAGGGGCTTTTATTGCTCACGCCGTTGACAGCTTGTATCTCAAAGCTGTAGAGCGTGTGCGCCAAAAGGTTGCTGATGAACACCCTGGTCTCGGTCAGACCCAGCTGACGAGGGACAAATTCCACGTTGTCGTCGCAGTGGGAGCAGGCACGGCGGTCGGCCTGACACTTTTTGCACAGGATGTTGTAAACAACATCGTCCCGGCCGCCCGTTTCCCTGGGAGAATGCCACTCCAGGATCACGGAGGTCTCATTCACGATGGAAATGACATTCCTTGGGCTGGAAGGAACACCTGTAGACACAAGGAATATAAACATTGTGAGATGTGCCAAATCTTCACTTTTGGTGGAATTGTGAAGCTTTGGGGCGGGATCTTGGGGCGGTATAGCTCGGTTGGTAGAGCGGCCGTGCCAGCAACTTGAGGGTTGCAGGTTCGATCCCCGCTTCCGCCATCCTAGTCACTGCCGTTGTGTCCTTGGGCAAGACACTTTACCCACCTGCTCCCAGTGCCACCCACACTGGTTTAACTGTAACTTAGATATTGGGTTTCACTATGTAAAGCGCTTTGAGTCACTTGAGAAAAAGCGCTATATAAATGTAATTCACTTCACTTCACATCTTTATCACTGGAAAACTGGCTTGTGATCATTAAATGCAACAGTGGTGACCTCGAATCAACTGAACACTTGTGGGACCAGCACTTGGTAAGAGAGTAACATCCCAGAACAAGCTAGTCAGGTTACCTCTAGACCTCCACCCCAGATCACACCTCACTCCTACCCACTTCTCCAAAGTGGGCTGGCTCAGGGTGGAGGACAGAGTAAAACAACTTGCACCGAGCCTAGTCTATAAAATCCGCTACACCTCCCTGATACTGAAGTACATGTCAAACTACTTCCAGAACGTAAATGACCGCCATAACCACAACACCAGGGGGAGCTCCACAAACCATGTTAAACCCAGATTCCGATCTAACAAAGGTCTTAACTCATTCTCCTTCTATGCCACATCAATATGGAATGCACTCCCAACATGTGTAAAAGAAAGTGCATCTCTATCTTCCTTTAAAACCGCTCTAAAAGAACACCTACAGGCAACTACAACCCTAGACTAACACCCTCCCCCCACCACATCCCACCTCCCCGGATTGTAATTAATCAAATGTAAATAATCAAATGTATATACTTGTTCTTATGCTTTCTGAGCTCACTATGTTCACTGCTCGCTGTACATATCCTACCAAGTCAGACCTACACTGTTTCAATGTCCATTTCTCAGATGATATAATTGTTGATGACTGAAATATGCTGATAGCAACCCAACCTAACCCTCCCGCCCCAACCCCCTCCACATCCCACCCCCCAGATTGTAAATAATGTAAATAATTCAATGCATATACTCTGATGATTAACTTGTGTGATGACTGTATTATGATGATAGTATATATTTGTACCATGAATTGATTATCGTGGACCGACTTAAACAAGTTGAAAAACTTATTCGGGTGTTACCATTTAGTGGTCAATTGTACGGAATATGTAATGTACTGTGCAATCTACTAATAACCGTTTCAATCAATCAATCAACAGAGTAGCTAACACAACCCTGTTGACTGACTATCAAAGCCTCTTAATTTAGGAGTGGAATGTCACTGTGTGACCAACCTGTTGTTGGTTCTTCAACTGATGTCTCTGACTGTTAAAGAATAAACTGAAATTGCAATTTTTTTCTTCAATGATACTCGTAACAATTACATTTCTAGTCTACTAAAAAACACATAGCAACAACAGATTAAGGCAGGATTTTCCCTTAATCTAACAAACATGGCCCACCGCCACGGCAAAATCAGCTTGAAAATAAGGTTTTTATTAAATTACACAAAATTAAAGTGTCATGATCCGTGGCCGGATCATGTTTTGTTTAGTTATGTTCTGTTATTTTTGGACTCCCTTAGTTCCTGTTTTGTGCACCTCAGGGTTTGTTTTGGTTTCTATGGGGATTAATTGGATTCACCTGCCTCTGGTTAGTGGTCGGCACGCTCACCTGCAGTCGACCACTAATCAGAAAGCTATTTATTCACCTTTCTTGCCACGCTCAGTCTGGCTTCATTGTTTTCTCCATGCAACTGTTACGTTTGGATATTCCTGGTTCTTGCTTCTATGTTTCCTGTGCTAAGTTGTTGCTTTAGCTTCTGCGTGCGATCGGCACGCATCCTTTTTGCTTGTTTTGTGTTTTGCTATGATTTACGATAAATAAATCATTTCCTACCTCACGCTGTCGTCCGGAGTTGTCAGTTTGCATCTGGGAGGAACGACCCACACGTGACATAAAGTAGTACAATCTATTGATAACCTGACTTTTGCCAGACACTTGTAGTTCGCTGAGCTCCAAACAAGGATGTGGGCTTGAAGGCATTGCAAACTCCTTCCAGATAGTAAAACATAATGAACCAATCAGGATCGCCGGGCGGGATTTCATAGACGTGACGTAGCGCCGAAACGACTGTTTGATTCAAACAACAATGGCGGCATGCAGACCTAGCTGCGTCGTGTGCTGACATTGATTCTGCTATTGCAACTGTTTTGTTGAATCTATCGAATATTAATTCTTTAAAGGCCTACTGAAACCCACGACTACCGACCACGCAGTCTGATAGTTTATATATCAATGATGAAATCTTAACATTGCAACACATGCCAATACGGCCGGGTTAGCTTACTAAAGTGCAATTTTAAATTTTGCGAGGAATATCCTGCTGAAAACAACTCGGTATGATGACGCCTGAGCGTGACGTCACGGATTGTAGAGGACATTTTGGGACAGCATGGTGGCCAGCTATTAAGTCGTCTGTTTTCATCGCAAAATTCCACAGTATTCTGGACATCTGTGTTGGTGAATCTTTTGCAATTTGTTCAATGAACAATGGAGACAGCAAAGAAGAAAGCTGTAGGTGGGAAGCGGTGTATTGCGACAGGTGTTGTGCTGGATAATGCACCCCCGCCGTAGAATGCACCCCCTGACTGTTGTGAGGATAACACAGCCGGTGTTTCATTGTTTACATTCCCGGAAGATGACAGTCAAGCTTTACCTTTGGCCTGTGGAGAACTGGGACAACAGAGACTCTTACCAGGAAGACTTTGAGTTGGATGCGCAGACGCGGTACCGTGAGTACGCATGCAGCTGCGGCTTCCAAACATTTGATCGCTTGCCCATACGTGCGTGCCGCTATGTGCATGTCACGTACGTAACTTTGGGGACTTTGGGGAAATATATGTGCTGTATGAACTTTGGGGAGGTGAACGGTACTTTGGGCTGTGGGATTGAGTGTGTTGTGCAGGTGTTTGAGTTGTATTGGCGGGTTATATGGACGGGAGGGGGGAGGTGTTTGTTATGCGGGATTTATTTGTGGCATATTAAATATAAGCCTGGTTGTGTTGTGGCTAATAGAGTATATATATGTCTTGTGTTTATTTACTGTTTTAGTCATTCCCAGCTGAATATCAGGTCCCACCCGCCTCTCACAGCATCTTCCCTATCTGAATCGCTCCCACTGCCCTCTAGTCTTCACTCTCACTTTCCTCATCCACGAATCTTTCATTCTCGCTCAAATTAATGGGGAAATTGTCGCTTTCTCGGTTCCGAATCGGTCTCGCTGCTGGTGGCCATGATTGTAAACAATGTGCGGATGTGAGGAGCTCCACAACCTGTGACGTCATGCGCATATCGTCTGCTACTTCCGGTACAGGCAAGGCTTTTTTATCAGCGACCAAAAGTTGCGAACTTTATCGTCGATGTTCTCTACTAAATCCTTTCAGCAAAAATATGGCAATATCGCGAAATGATCAAGTATGACACAAAGAATGGACCTGCTATCCCCGTTTAAATAAGAACATCGCATTTCAGTAGGCCTTTAAAAGATGAACAGAGAACGGTTTTGAAGGCATTTATTGGTGGCAAGGATGTTTTGGCTCTTCTTCCGACCGGGTTTGGATTGCCCAGCGTCGCTCTCATCAGCGTCATGGCTTGATTTCGATGAGAGTGGTTGAAGTAGCACGTCATTCAAGATAACGGACAAGTGGTTTATCCAATCACATACAATGATTTTTTTTTACAAGGCCTCGCCTTCTGAAATACATCTCCTATTGAGAACTCCCAGATCAATGTGTGGAGCTCAGCGAACTACAAGGATCTGGTGAGAGTCAGGTTAATCTACTGTAGCCTCCAGAAGAAGTCACACACAGTTTGATGCTATTTTTAACCTTTATTGCCAATCTTATAATAACAACTGGCCCACTTCCAACAGGTTTTACCTCCCGTGCACACACTTCCCCAGACACACAACTACACTTACTCATTTTCCGCCAATCCGTTTTCAGGCACGGACGGTGTGTTTGCGATCATGGGAACAATAAACAACTAATCAAAACCACATGAACATTAAACAATACCACTAGCAGGTCGTTACAGTATGAGTGGATATATATTGCCTATTATTACCGCACTATTGACAAGTGATGCACTGAAAATTAGGCCGACAAAAAAAAAAAAGTTTGATCACCAAAAAAAGCGCTGCCGAAACTGGACTTTGAAGTAAACAAAACGCACAACATTGTCTGGAGCGTGGTCAACATGTTAATGTTAATATATATAATACCCGCGGACAGCGATCTACAAAATGTGCAAAAATTAAAAAGACAGTGGCGGATTTGGAGCTGTGGCCGCAAGGTAGTTGGTGCTTGTCGTGGCGGTAATCCTAGAACCCGTTGGTGGACACCGGCGGTGAGGGATGCCGTCAAGCTGAAGAAGGAGTCCTATCGGGTTCTTTTGGCTCATAGGACTCCTGAGGCAGCGGACAGGTACCGACAGGCCAAGCGGTGTGCGGCTTCAGCGGTCGCAGAGGCAAAAACTCGGACATGGGAGGAGTTCGGGGAAGCCATGAAAAACGACTTCCGGACGGCTTCGAAGCAATTCTGGACCACCATCCGCCGCCTCAGGAAGGGGAAGCAGTGCACTATCAACACCGTGTATGGCGGGGATGGTGTTCTGCTGACCTCGACTGCGGATGTTGTGGATCGGTGGAGGGAATACTTCGAAGACCTCCTCAATCCCACCAACACGTCTTCTTATGAGGAAGCAGTGCCTGGGGAGTCTGTGGTGGGCTCTCCTATTTCTGGGGCTGAGGTTGCTGAGGTAGTTAAAAAGCTCCTCGGTGGCAAGGCCCCAGGGGTAGATGAGATCCGCCCAGAGTTCCTTAAGGCTCTGGATGCTGTGGGGCTGTCTTGGTTGACAAGACTCTGCAGCATCGCGTGGACATCGGGGGCGGTACCTCTGGATTGGCAGACCGGGGTGGTGGTTCCTCTCTTTAAGAAGGGGAACCTGAGGGTGTGCTCTAACTATCGTGGGATCACACTCCTCAGCCTTCCCGGTAAGGTCTATTCAGGTGTACTGGAGAGGAGGCTACGCCGGATAGTCGAACCTCGGATTCAGGAGGAACAGTGTGGTTTTCGTCCTGGTCGTGGAACTGTGGACCAGCTCTATACTCTCGGCAGGGTCCTTGAGGGTGCATGGGAGTTTGCCCAACCAGTCTACATGTGTTTTGTGGACTTGGAGAAGGCATTCGACCGTGTCCCTCAGGAAGTCCTGTGGGGAGTCCTCAGAGAGTATGGGGTATCGGACTGTCTGATTGTGGCAGTTTGCTCCCTGTATGCTCAGTGCCAGAGCTTGGTCCGCATTGCCGGCAGTAAGTCGGACACGTTTCCAGTGAGGGTTGGACTCCGCCAAGGCTGCCCTTTGTCACCGATTCTGTTCATAACTTTTATGGACAGAATTTCTAGGCGCAGTCAAGGCGTTGAGGGGATCTGGTTTGGTGGCTGCAGGATTAGGTCTCTGCTTTTTGCAGATGATGTGGTCCTGATGGCTTCATCTGGCCAGGATCTTCAGCTCTCATTGGATCGGTTCGCAGCCGAGTGTGAAGCGACTGGGATGAGAATCAGCACCTCCAAGTCCGAGTCCATGGTTCTCGCCCGGAAAAGGGTGGAGTGCCATCTCCGGGTTGGGGAGGAGATCTTGCCCCAAGTGGAGGAGTTCAAGTACCTCGGAGTCTTGTTCACGAGTGAGGGAAGAGTGGATCGTGAGATTGACAGGCGGATCGGTGCGGCATCTTCAGTAATGCGGACGCTGTATCGATCCGTTGTGGTGAAGAAGGAGCTGAGCCGGAAGGCAAAGCTCTCAATTTACCGGTCGATCTACGTTCCCATCCTCACCTATGGTCATGAGCTTTGGGTTATGACCGAAAGGACAAGATCACGGGTACAAGCGGCCGAAATGAGTTTCCTCCACCGGGTGGCGGGGCTCTCCCTTAGAGATAGGGTGAGAAGCTCTGCCATCCGGGGGGAGCTCAAAGTAAAGCCGCTGCTCCTCCACATCGAGAGGAGCCAGATGAGGTGGTTCGGGCATCTGGTCAGGATGCCACCCGAACGCCTCCCTAGGGAGGTGTTTAGGGCACGTCCGACCGGTAGGAGGCCGCGGGGAAGACCCAGGACACGTTGGGAAGACTATGTCTCCCGGCTGGCCTGGGAACGCCTCGGGGTCCCACAGGAAGAGCTGGACGAAGTGGCTGGGGAGAGGGAAGTCTGGGCTTCCCTGCTTAGGCTGCTGCCCCCGCGACCCGACCTCGGATAAGCGGAAGAAGATGGATGGATGAATGGTGGCGGATTTTAGGGAGAGAAAGTCCAACTGGAGCAGCAGCGCCAAGCAAGTGTGACATCATGCTCGCTGGAGCTCGCTTATTGTCGCAGACATCGAGGGACAGAAGTAGAGTCTCCAAACACGAGTACATTCTATAATAACACCAGAAAAAGATGATACATTTGTTTGCTAGTCGTTTTTAATGAAAAAAAAAAAAACAAGTACATTGTACAATAAGAAGAAACAATTAAAAATAGAGCAAAACGAAATTATATAAAAAATATGACCCCGTAAGGGACAAGCGGTAGAAACATTAATGGATGGATGTTAATACTAGTTATAAATAACACATATTTTATTTTAAATGTATGTATACATTTTTGAGTCTTTTTAAAGAAAATCTTATAGGAAATTATGCAACTATATGTTGTTGTAATGGTGACGACGCCCCTACCACACCCCTAACCATTCCCCCACTACCGCAGTTATTTTGGCAATCTAGAGGAAACCCTGTAGACCAGGGGTGTCAAAACTCAAATACAGAGTGGGCCAACATGTAAAACTGAACAAAGCCGCGGGCCAAGGTTGAACAAATTAACCTTTTAATAGGGACCCAAACAAGTTTTGCATTGAATATTGAACAAGCAAGGCTTATATAACTTTATAGTGACATGCAAAATCGAGTTTCAAATAATAATAATAATAATTAAAAAATATCAATGGCATATCAAATACAATTGAAATACAAATTGAATGCCTCTTTTCTATTTGCAGCCTTCTGAGGTAAATATCAACATTAACTTTTTCCACAGGCTAATAAATTTGAAAATAAAATAACAATGAATAAACCAACCATTCAGGACTTTAAACTGCTCAGTTTGCAACACACTGATCTAATCTGATGTGCCCAAGCCAGATACCTGCCATCTTTTCTTGGATGCTAGTTCATTAATGTCAGGGCTCAGGCTTTGAGCTGAGGCAACCTTCATTATTGAACGAAGGTGTTCATCAGTCATTATATCTCCCGGACCGCAGTCTTGGGGGCGTGCCTTAAAGGCACTGTCTTTAACGTCCTCTACGAGCTGTCGTCACGTCCGCTTTTCATCCATTCTAACAACGTGCCGGCCCAGTCACAAGATATGTGCGGCTTCTGTACGCACACACACGTGAATGCAACGCATACTTGATCAACAGCCTTACATGTTACACTGAGGGTGGCCGTATGAACAACTTTAACACTGTTACAAATATGCGCCACACTGTGAATCCACACCAAACAAGAATGACAAACACATTTCGGGAGAACAGCCGCACCGTAACACAACATAAACACAACAGAACAAATACCGAGAACCCTTTGCAGTACTAACTCTTCCGGGACTTTCTCAAATGTAAACCAACCAATCATCATGGACTTTCTCATACGTAAACCAACCAATCATCATGGACTTTCTCATATGTAAACTAACCAATCTTCATGGACTTTCTCATATGTAAACCAACCAATCATTATGGACTTTCTCATATGTAAACCAGCCAATCATAACAAACTTTCTCATACGTAAACCAACCAATCTTCATGGACTTTCTCATATGTAAACCAACCAATCCTCATGGACTTTCTCATATGTAAACCAACCAATCATCATGGACTTTCTCATACGTAAACCAACCAATCATCATGGACTTTCTCATAAATAAACCAACCAATCATCATGGACTTTCTACTACTACTGGAATCGCTATTGTAGTTACGCTTTGTAGCTTAACACTAAATGTATCCAAACATTTAATAAAGTCAAATACAAATAGGGCAACAACAGAAGTATCCCAGTTTGTAAAGTAAATTGGTACCTCAATTACATCAACAATATTAGCCTCCATGGCTGGACAGGACAGTTTAAAATATATCTTTTTTTAATTTTTTTTAACTCGATTTTTTTAGACACTGACAGGCCATAGCTTGGGTACCGCTGCTCTAAGAAAAATACCAGGCTGTAGAGGAAGATGTCTATTCTGTGCAATCGCCGGTTATTGGTCCGATTTTTGTTGTTGGCAAAGCAACTTATCGTTCTCCTTTCTTCCCCTCAACACAATTGGCATGCTAATTTATTCCCCTCACACCCAGAGGGATCATACAGCGAAACGTTTGTCTATCAAACATTGGTTATTTAGCAAAATGCAGTGTTGCATGGAGTATTCTTATCCAAGTGGCTCTGGAGATTCACGCTTGCATTCACTCCCCGGGAGCATGCAGCTGGAGCAGAGCTTCCAAAATGATATTCATGGAGAAATCATGAAACGATAAAACTGCTGTTTTGCTTGAGCGGCGCATTCAGTTTTGGGACTTTGAGTAAAAAAATAGCACTTGTTAGCCAGCCATCGCCCAATTGGAGTGGAGTTCGTTAAGTGTTGGTAGATTATGAGCTGCATGAGGAACTCCTTCCAGTGCTTAGTGATAGCTTGGCGAGCACACAGTGCCAAACATGCTCAGGTTTGGCTATGACTGCCCTGCAGATCCCATTTAGAAGTAATTTAAACCCCTTAATGCTTGACCTTTTTATAAAATGAAGCAGAACTAACTTAATCCTCACACAACTGGGTATAGGTCTTCAAAACGTGCTCTGCTGTCAAACATACTAATGGTCTTCACTTTCTTCTGACAAAATGTATATGTAGTCCTTAGTAATAAACTAGCAGTGAGGTAAATTGGTTAATATAACAAGAAAAAACCTAAGGGGCAATTCATAATAGGCTTAGACATGCCTGGTAATAAAATGTGCTTCATTTAACTACTGTGAGTGCAGTATACATCCTAGCCCCAGCCCAGTAGGAAAGGTTGGGCATAATAGACATAGCGACTTTAGTGGGTTTCACAGCAATAAATATTATATCTTGTACTTATTATTGATATAAATTACTTTGCAAAAAAACAGAATAACTCAAAGTAATCCATAAAGTCAACACCCAATGTAAGCTTGCCTACACACATTGGCAACATAAGTCTTGTATAATTAGCACAATCACCTTTGATGGTTATTGATGAATGTCGCCTGGCACAAAAGAAATGAACAGTAGGACTCAATGTAATCCACAAGTCAGAACCCAAGGTGAGATTGACCAACAACTGTCAAACCCTCCCGAGATATAAACCCTCCACACACACACACACACACACACACACTGGTAGGCGAGCAGGACAATTGTCCCTAACGCGGCCCACATGTCCAAAAAATACCCCCAGGTTTGAGTACCACAAGTCCCGCAGCCGGCCACGCGAGTCCAGGGGGTACACAACATGTCCAAAACGCACCCAGCAAAGTCTCACTGGAAGTGGGGGAGAAAAGTTGGAAAAGTTGGCAAAAGTCCACAAAATGATCAAAAATGACACGCAGGTTTGAGTACCACAAGTCCCGCAGCTGGCCACCCGAGTCCTGGGATGCCCAACATGTCCAAAACGCACCCAGCATAGTCACACTGGAAGTGGGGGAGAAAAGTTGGAAAAGTAGGCAAAAGTCCTGAAAATGATCAAAAACCCCACCCAAATCCCCTTAAGGGACTTTGTAAACAGAGCGACATCCCCAATAAGTACGCATTGCCAGAACACACACACACACACACACACACACACACACACACACACAAACTAAATAAATAATTTTCGTTCAATAATGTAAAAACCTTACAAACTGATGTTTGGCTTCAAGTATTTTTTCTGGGTGACGGTTTATGAGGTGGCGACTTGGCCAGGGTGCCCGAGCGCAGCTCGTCAGGCTCCAACCCCACGCGACATAAAGTGACACAAGTGGTGGAAAATGGATGGTTTGATCGAGGATTCATCGAGAAGTTTTTCAGTTTACTCCTATTTCCCGCAACATAGTTTTTTTTGGTGATTTTCGTCCCTGCTGTTCTACGTGACCGGTTAACTGGAAACGCTCAAGATGAAAATGGTGCGCTTTGTTTAGCAAACTTTCTTACCTCCGCCAAAGAGGTTATGTTTTCGCCAGTGTTTGTTTTTCAATTTGTTAGGAACATAAATCAAAATGTTCTGGTCAGATTTTGATGGAATGTCCGAAAACAACAATTCTTCCCATCTAATACAAACACACTTCACTTCGGGCATGGGTGTCAAACTCTGGCCCGCGGGCCAAATTTGGCCCGCCGTGTAATTTCACTTGGCCCTTGAGGCGATATCAAATTAACACTAGAGCTGGCCCGCCGATTATATTCAGCGGCGGTGCCGTGGTAACACCGCATTCACCGCTAATTCTCATACTTGCCAACCCTACCGGGAGACTCTCAAATTTCAGTGCCCCTCCCAAAAATCGCCACGTCCGCTTTTCACCCACTCCAGCGAATGCCGGCCCGGTCACATAATATGTGCGGCTTCAGCACGCACACACACGTGAATGCAAAGCATACTTGGCCAACAGCGATACAGGTTACACTGACGGTACTCGTATAGATAACTTTAACACTGTTAGAAATATGCGCCACACTGTGAATCCACACCAAACAAGAATGACAAACACATTTCAGGAGAACATCCGCACCGCAACACAACATAAACACAAATACCCAGAATCCCATGCAGCCCTAACTCTTCCGGGCTGCAATATACACCCCCCGCTACCACTAAACCTCGCCCCCTCACCCCCTCAACCCCGCCCACCTCAACCGACGCACGGGGGGGGGGGGGGGGGTATATTGCAGCCCGGAAGAGGGCAGAGTGTTTTACTTGTTTTAAGGGTTTTGGTCCTAAATGATCTCAGTAAGATATTACAGCTTGTTGCTGAGATTTGATGACCTATATTGAGTAAAACATGCTTGAAACTAGAATATCAACTGTTGCAAAGCCGTGTCATCAACACTCACAAGTATAAAACTACTTTTTTAAAGTAATAATTTCTTATTTCAAGCATGAAAAAAAAAAAAATGACACAATTGTTTCTCATACTAAAACAGATGACACCCAAATGGACTTTGCTGTTTTATTTTCAATGAAATAGAAAATATGTACTCGTATAATAGTACAGTTGTTATTAGTGAGAATATACTTATTTTAAGGTATTTTTGGGTTCATTGAGGTTAGCTAATTTTACTTGTTTTGGAAAGTCTTGTTCTATTGGCAGATAACTTTGCTTAGTTCAAATAAAATACCCCTAATGTTTGTATTTTTGTTGCTTGTTTTTGAACACTGACTTTTTGCAGTGTGCTAGGTCTTATTCTCTGGCAAACCGGGCGCGTATAAGGTGTGTTGTGAAGCGTAAGTAAACCACTCATAGAGTGACGCTCCACTGCCACAGTTCCATTATCATTTGTTTATGAGCGAGAGCAAAAGGGAAGCGCTAAATCCGCATTTGTGACAGACTTCCACAAAAAAATAGATATATGTGGGACACTGGCTCAATTTTTAGGACAGCTGGCATTCTTTTTTTGGCGCTGGCTCAGTGCTAACAGGCTGTTAATTGCCATGGCTCACTGAGGAAAAAGTGTTGTACAGTATTTGATACTGGAAAAAAAGGAATTGGTGTGGATGTTTTTGACAATCGTAATATGTAGTAGTGCAATGAAGCATGTGTGTCAAAGCCTGAATGAGTGGGAGTGTTCGGGACAGCGGGGAATAGGAGGTGAAACAACAACTGCACGAGAGCGGTGTGTTATCTGTACATCTTGTGTACCATGCACATACTTGCCAACCTTGAGACCTCTGAATTCGGGAAGTTGGGGGGGGTGTGGTTGCGGTGGCGGAGATAGGTGGGGGCGGGGTTAAGGTACAGGCAGCATACCCCTTCCCCTTCGAGCTGTGTCCTGGATGAAATTAAAATCTTCTTTCCAATAATTTTAGAACTTGCAAGCGTATTTCTTCTTCTTACTCGTCGTCGCCATGTCTCTTCTCCGTTCTTCTGCTTCGTCTCCTTCTTGTTGTGTGTGCAGTTGTGCAGTGAGCTCCAAAAGCTGTAGATGTTATTGTAGCGTCTCAGAAGAGTTAGTGCTGCAAGGGATTCTGGGTATTTGTTCTGTTGTGTTTATGTTGTGTTACGGTGCGGATGTTCTCCCGAAATGTGTTTGTCATTCTTGTTTGGTGTGGGTTGACAGTGTGGCGCATATTAGTAACAGTGTTAAAGTTGTTTATACGGCCACCGTCAGTGTGACATGTATGCATACTTGCCAACCCTCCCGGATTTTCCGGGAGACTCCCGAAATTCAGCGCCTCTCCCGAAAACCTCCCGGGACAAATTTTCTCCCGAAAATCTCCAGAAATTCAGGCGGACCTGAGTGACGTGTCGACAGCTTGTTTTCACGTCCGCTTTCCCACAATATAAAACAGCGTGCCTGCCCAATCACGTTATAACTGTAGAATGATCGAGGGCGAGTTCTTGGTTTCTTATGTGGGTTTATTGTTAGGCAGTTTCATTAACGTCCTCCCAGCGCGGCAACAACACACAACAACAGCAGTCATGTTTTCGTCTACCGTAATACAGTTCGTCTGCCGTAAACAGCAATGTTGTGACACTCTTAAACAGGACAATACTGCCATCTACTGTACATGCATATGTGACATTAACATCTACGGCTTTTAAAGAGTGCAGTGCACAACTGCGCACACAACAAGGAGACGAAGCAGAATGCATCATCAGAGAGGGTGTTCAGCATGGTTAGAAAAATAGTGACAAAGAATAGAACAAGGATGGACAATTCAACCCTTAACTCAACAATGAGTAGATGAGTGTTATGTGTGTGTATATGTGTAAATAAATGAACACTGAAATTCAAGTATTTCTCTTATTTATATATATATATATATATATATATATATATATATATATATATATATATAGCTAGAATTCACTGAAAGTCAAGTATTTCTTATATATATATATATATATATATATATATATATATATATATATATATATATATATATATATATATATATACATACAGGTAAAAGCCAGTAAATTAGAATATTTTGAAAAACTTGATTTATTTCAGTAATTGCATTCAAAAGGTGTAACTTGTACATTATATTTATTCATTGCACACAGACTGATGCATTCAAATGTTTATTTTATTTAATTTTGATGATTTGAAGTGGCAACAAATGAAAATCCAAAATTCCGTGTGTCACAAAATTAGAATATTACTTAAGGCTAATACAAAAAAGGGATTTTTAGAAATGTTGGCCAACTGAAAAGTATGAAAATGAAAAATATGAGCATGTACAATACTCAATACTTGGTTGGAGCTCCTTTTGCCTCAATTACTGCGTTAATGCGGCGTGGCATGGAGTCGATGAGTTTCTGGCACTGCTCAGGTGTTATGAGAGCCCAGGTTGCTCTGATAGTGGCCTTCAACTCTTCTGCGTTTTTGGGTCTGGCATTCTGCATCTTCCTTTTCACAATACCCCACAGATTTTCTATGGGGCTAAGGTCAGGGGAGTTGGCGGGCCAATTTAGAACAGAAATACCATGGTCCGTAAACCAGGCACGGGTAGATTTTGCGCTGTGTGCAGGCGCCAAGTCCTGTTGGAACTTGAAATCTCCATCTCCATAGAGCAGGTCAGCAGCAGGAAGCATGAAGTGCTCTAAAACTTGCTGGTAGACGGCTGTGTTGACCCTGGATCTCAGGAAACAGAGTGGACCGACACCAGCTGGACTGCTGCTGGGTGGTCCAAAGTCATGTTTTCTGACGAAAGCAAATTTTGCATTTCCTTTGGAAATCGAGGTCCCAGAGTCTGGAGGAAGACAGGAGAGGCACAGGATCCACGTTGCCTGAAGTCTAGTGTAAAGTTTCCACCATTAGTGATGGTTTGGGGTGCCATGTCATCTGCTGGTGTCGGTCCACTCGGTTTCCTGAGATCCAGGGTCAACGTAGCCGTCTACCAGCAAGTTTTAGAGCACTTCATGCTTCCTGCTGCTGATCTGCTCTATGGAGATGGAGATTTCAAGTTCCAACAGGACTTGGCGCCTGCACACAGCGCAAAATCTACCCGTGCCTGGTTTACGGACCATGGTATTTCTGTTCTAAATTGGCCCGCCAACTCCCCTGACCTTAGCCCCATAGAAAATCTGTGGGGTATTGTGAAAAGGAAGATGCAGAATGCCAGACCCAAAAACGCAGAAGAGTTGAAGGCCACTATCAGAGCAACCTGGGCTCTCATAACACCTGAGCAGTGCCAGAAACTCATCGACTCCATGCCACGCCGCATTAACGCAGTAATTGAGGCAAAAGGAGCTCCAACCAAGTATTGAGTATTGTACATGCTCATATTTTTCATTTTCATACTTTTCAGTTGGCCAACATTTCTAAAAATCCCTTTTTTGTATTAGCCTTAAGTAATATTCTAATTTTGTGACACACGGAATTTTGGATTTTCATTTGTTGCCACTTCAAATCATCAAAATTAAATGAAATAAACATTTGAATGCATCAGTCTGTGTGCAATGAATAAATATAATGTACAAGTTACACCTTTTGAATGCAATTACTGAAATAAATCAAGTTTTTCAAAATATTCTAATTTACTGGCTTTTACCTGTATATATATATATGAAATACTTGACTTTGTGAATTCTAGCTGTAAATATACTCCTCCCCTCTTAACCACGCCCCCCCACCCCATACACATTAAACCAGTAAAAAATTATTACAACGTGTCAGCATTTCTTAACATCTTCGAGTTAAGTCCATTGTTAAACCCGTCCAACGCTACATTATTATGTGACTGGGCCGGCACGCTGTTTATATGGAGGAAAAGCAGACGCCTGGACAACATGCGGCTGTTAAGGGGTGAAGGTTTCAGGTGAGAGAGAACGCTAAAGGCAGTGCCTTTAAGGCACGCCCCCAATATTGTTGTCCGGGTGGAAATCGGGAGAAATTCGGGAGAATGGTTGCCCCAGGAGATTTTCGGGAGGGGCACTGAAATTCGGGAGTCTCCCAGAAAAATCGGGAGGGTTGGCAAGTATGACCATGCATCATGTATGCGCAAGCAGGTCATGACCATGTGGAAAACGCTTGTGACACAAACACACATCTGTGTGATTAATACACTAGCTGGGAAAATAACATTGGACTGTATGCCATCCATTCCATTCACCGCCTTGTCCTCGTGGCTCCAGATGACTTACACATGTGCAGGCATGCCATGAGAAATCAGATGTGACTGCCACTTATCCAGTGATTTGCAGAGTATTAGTGCAGCCCGTGGTCATTTTAATTTGCCATAAGATTTAATTTGTTGGGAATGTTTCTTACAGGCTCTCAGCTGGTGTTCATTTCGCCATGCGAGTCAAAATTGTTTGTGCTGGGAGACACATTTCTTTCATTTAGCTTATATTTCAGGGGATAAATATCATCATATCCAGACAGTGAGGCTTTAATTTAATAGTAAAATCACATGAACGTGGCAGGACATATGCTGAAGGGCAGTGAGTGGGTGTATCAGAGTGCAAATGGCATTTGTGTTTCATTTGGGCAATTACATTATATACTTACTTTGGTGCCCTTGCACCGAAATGGAAAATGTATCACTCTCGAGGGAAAAGAACCATATTTGGTTACTTGAGCTTGCGTTGAAAATGGCGGTCAATACGATCGTATGTACCAGTTTTAACTGACACTGTGTTTTTTGTGCAGGGGTACTGGAATGTAAGATACACTATATTGCCAAAAGTATTTGGCCACCCACCCAAATGATCAGAATCAGGTGTCCTAATCACTTGGCCCGATGTATAAAATCAAGCACTTAGGCATGGAGACTGTTTCTACAAACATTTGTGAAATAATGGGCCACTCTCAGTGATTTGCAGTGTGGAAATGTCATGGGATGCCACCTGTGCAACAAACCCAGTCGTGAAATTTCCTCGCTCCTACATATTCCAAAGTCAACTTTATTATAAGAAAATGGAAGAGTTTGGGAACAACAGCAACTCAGCCACCAAGTGGTAGGCCACGTAAACTGACTGAGAGGGGTCAGCGGATGTTGAAGTGCATAGTGCAAAGACTTTCTGCACAGTCAGTTGCTACAGAGCTCCAAACTTCATGTGACCTTCCAATTAGCCCACGTACAGTACGCAGAGAGCTTCATGGAATGGGTTTCCATGACCGAGCAGCTGCATCTAAGCCATACATCACCAAGTCCGATGCAAAGCATGGGATGCAGTGGTGTAAAGCACGTCGCCACTGGACTCCAGAGCAGTGGAGACGTGTTCTCTGGAGTGATGAATCACACTTTTCCATCTGGCAATCTGATGGACGAGTCTGGGTTTGGAGGTTGCCAGGAGAACGGTACATTTCGTACTGCATTCTGTCGAGTGTGAAATCTGGTGGAGGAAGAATTAGGGTGTGGGGTTGTTTTTCAGGAGTTGGGCTTGGCCCCTTAGTTCCAGTGAACGCTCCAGGATACCAAAACATTTTGGACAATTCCATGCTCCCAACCTTGTGGGAACAGCTTGGAACGGACCCCTTCCTCTTCCAACATGACTGTGCACCAGTGCACAAAGCAAGGTCCATAAAGACAAGGATGACATAGTCTGGTTTGGATGAACTTGACTGGCCTGCACAGATATAACACCTTTGGGATGAATCTGAAAGGAGACTGAGAGCCAGGCCTTCTCGACCTACATCAGTGTGTGACTTCACCAATGCACTTTTGGAATAAAG
This sequence comes from Nerophis lumbriciformis, assembly GCF_033978685.3. Classification (NCBI taxonomy): domain Eukaryota; kingdom Metazoa; phylum Chordata; class Actinopteri; order Syngnathiformes; family Syngnathidae; genus Nerophis; species Nerophis lumbriciformis. Next base: position 4,641,984 of record NC_084566.2, read on the forward strand.
TTCCTATAAACACACTCCGCAACCTCGTGGACAGCCTTCGCAGAAGAGTTGAAGCTGTAATAGCTGCAAAAGGTGGACCGGCATCATATTGAACCCTATGGGTTAGGAATGGGATGGCACTTCAAGTTCATATGTGAGTCAAGGCAGGTGGTTAAATACGTCTGGCAATATAGTGTATCTCGTGTGTTTGTTCCGCATCACGTTGAAGGTACAATTATTTCTTTGATTTTCCACACCCATGCATGCAGGTGGAGCCATAGGCAGGTTACAGGTTGCCATGGTAGTGAAAAAGGATTTAACATGTCTATAAAAGCATTGTGTCCAAAATAAACCCCTGGTGCACATTGTTTACTCGTTCCACCCCTTTGACTGGTCTGAGCCTCGTGTGTCTACTCTTTCAAACTGTTTGTTTTCATGATGTGAAACAGGCTTGAGGGAGCAACAGAAGGTCCCTGTGTGCAGATAGCGATCACAGCCAGAGGAGCCGAGAGGAGCACTGAAGGGTTGTGTGGGCTGGTGAGAGCTCAAACACAGACTTTGTTGCTATGAATGTTCATTCAACACTCACACCATTAGGTACAACTGCAAATCTAATAGAAGAGCTGTATCGAAAACGTATGCCTTTGCTCCGTTTTGTCTTTCAGAGAGGTCAGAGAGATTTTTTTCCTAAGAAAAACATATACAGTTTGTGCCGTTTGATTTTAACCCAGAGATAACCATATGCACTTATTCAGAGACGGATGGCAACAGATAGAGTATGTGTATTGGTTCCAGATTAGACTATTCGAACCACATTATGTTCCCTTCTCTCCCTATATTTAGATTGATTACATTACATTGCAAAGATTTGGCTCATGCAGCTGGCATTGGTGGCTTCCAAGAAGTAAACATGAACAGAAGAGTCTTTGCATTTTCCATATGTATACATTTCATTTTGGTCATGTTTGTGGGCTCACTGCAACCATTCATTCTGTATAAATTAAACCAAACCCCTTCATAGTTTGACAGATCCTTCCTTGCTGTAACAACCCTCTCTTTCTCCTGTATCCTTCCTGGCAACATGATACACTGTTTCTTCTGCACCCTTTGGCCCTTATGACCCAATCAGTGCTGGCTTCACTGTCGGGCTTACCTTAGCTACCACTGAGTATGTCACACCTCCTCTGACTCGCACACAAATTCATCGACCCACTAAAATGTTTCCCCGGCTGCAGCATTGTCACACGTTCTGTTTCACACATAGCAGCGCCAGGGTCTCGAGGTTTGGTAGCTGCGTGGAAGAAGACTTCCTATGTGATAGAACTGCTCACTTCAGGCCTCGGCTACAGTTAGCAAAAGATGGTAGATTGGAATGATGCAGCAATGAGAAACTTTGGCCTATCCCTGAAGGCAGGAGTGTGGGGGGTTATGACGTGAAACGCCCTGCTGACAGAGCCAGGCGTCGGACTATCCATCAGCGAGTTAATCAGAGCGATCTGGAGCACACAGGGACTAGCACCTCTGAAGCAGGCCTGCAGAAAGCGCTACAGCTTCTGCTGCCACAGAGCGGCCTGATTTAAGCTACTCCGGCTGCTCTTATCAGGCCCGGCAGCGTTAGAGAGATTCTTACAAGGATGATCTCACCGCCCACCCCCTGCTGAGATCTAGGGAAGCCAGAGCATCTAGCTAAGCTGCGACACTGCAGTCAGAGGCATTTGATATTCTGTTGTAAGAGACTTCCTTTAAAACACATTTTAAGTTAGACTGAAGTGGAGGCTCAGTGTTCAAAGGGGTGATTGGCATTTTAAATGCATCCATTCCACATCAAAGTTTTTTTTCCAATATATTTGAAAAAGTCAACTGATCGCAACTGGACTGTTCAGTTTGTCTTAGAAGACGTTTTGCCTCTCATCTGAGCAGATTTCATCAGTTTATGCTCATAGACTTATATTGGTCATATCCAGTCTAGCCTAGACCTAGACTGGATCTAACCAAGACTCGATCAGACTAATCGAAGTCTATTAACATGTACTGATGACTCCTGCTCGGATGAGGGGGGAAACTTCCACACTTGCAATCGATTAAATGCCTGGAGAATACAATGACCTGAATAAATGAAAGTACTCATAGACACACTTTAAAACTTTTTTTTGATCAAGCACCTGATTGGAAAGGGCATCAGGCTCATCCGGGTGTTTTTTGGGTGCTGTTCCGAGTAAAGGAGGCAAGAACTCCATAGATCCTTGTTTTATTTTTCCTTTCAAGGGAGTTTCTTCTTGCCTCTGTCTACAAAGTGCTTGCTGATGGGTTTAAAAGGGGTTCTTTAAAGTACAGTAGGATCATGTATGTGCACTTATATATATTCAGACAAGTCCTCCCGAGAACCAGTGTCCTCTGCAATGGACAGTTGTAGTTTTTGGTTCGTTTACCAGAGTAACAGATTTCGTGGAAAAATAGCACTCTTATGCAAAAACCCAAATGTTCACTGCAGAAGATGCTGGTTCTCAGGAAGATATACTTAAAATACGTCTGAATATAAGAAGCTGAACATATATTCAATAAGAAGACATGATACATTAGGGGAAAAACGGTTACCCAACAGGCACAAGACGATAAGACATCATGAGAACTTGTTAAATTAGGTCCTGACATTGAGCAACTCAAACCTAACGTTGAAACAACATGCTTTTTGATGACGTTTAATCAATGTCAGGTTGTGACGTTGATTTGACCATTGAATTTTGGTCGTTTTTCAACCAATATTCTACAACACAAACCTAACGTTAAAATAACATGCTTTTTGACAACGTTTATTCAATGTCAGGTTGTGACGTTGATTTGACCATTGAAATGTGGTAATTTCCCAACCGATATTCTACAACACAAATACGACGTGGGGAGGAGACCCTGCCCCAAGTGGAGGAGTTCAAGTACCTAGGAGTCTTGTTCACGAGTGGGGGAAGAGTGGATCGTGAGATCGACAGGCGGATCGGTGCGGCATCTTCAGTAATGCGGACGCTGTATCGATCCGTTGTGGTGAAGAAGGAGCTGAGCCGGAAGGCAAAGCTCTCAATTTACCGATCGATCTACGTTCCCATCCTCACCTATGGTCATGAGCTTTGGGTTATGACCGAAAGGACAAGATCACGGGTACAAGCGGCCGAAATGAGTTTCCTCCGCCGGGTGGCGGGGCTCTCCCTTAGAGATAGGGTGAGAAGCTCTGTCATCCGGGAGGAGCTCAAAGTAAAGCCGCTGCTCCTCCACATCGAGAGGAGCCAGATGAGGTGGTTCGGGCATCTGGTCAGGATGCCACCCGAACGCCTCCCTAGGGAGGTGTTTAGGGCACGTCCAACCGGTAGGAGGCCACGGGGAAGACCCAGGACACGTTGGGAAGACTATGTCTCCTGGCTGGCCTGGGAACGCCTCGGGATCCCCCGGGAAGAGCTGGACGAAGTGGCTGGGGAGAGGAAAGTCTGGGCTTCCCTGCTTAGGCTGCTGCCCCCGCGACCCGACCTCGGATAAGCGGAAGAAGATGGATGGACAAATACGACGTTGAAACAACATGCTTTTTGAAAACGTGTAGTCAATGTCAGGTTGTGACGTTTATTTGAACATTGAAATTTGGTCAATTCCCAACCACCAATGTGGATCCAACGTTGGACATCAACATTGTATCAATGTCTTGTGCCTGCTGGGAATTGTTTTGTTGCCCTGACAAGAATCGGAGTGCGTTAGGTGTTTTCTCTTTGTGTTACAAATGAAGTTTGGAGTGTCTGGGTGTAGTTCTGATCATACGCATTAACGATGTGAACGTTGAACGGAATTGTCCCATAAAAACGGAATCTGCTGTTAAAAGTGGAATATCCTGCAAATTGACATAATTGTGACTGAAAAGTCATTGTTACAGAAGGAATGTTTGTGTGGGGAAATCATGTGTGCTGGCCAGCTTATTCGTCCCAAAACCACATCCAACCTTCCACCCCCCCATGTCAAAATAACCTTTTGAATTATGTGAATAAACTACAGAGCTAAGGACCCGCAACACATCTCATCTGCTTGTGTTGCAGTGGACGACACCACTGATGCGAGCACAAAATACAGACAGGAAAGCAGCCAACAGGTTTTTTTCTAAGCGATCTCGACATGTCTCACTCAAAAACACAGCAGCCATTAAACACAGCAGCACACATCCAGCCTTCACAATAAGAGTGCTGTGCGCAACATGCGGTGTTGTGGCGAGACATGCATATCAATCAAAGGAATGTGTATATTGTAGCGTCCCGGAAAAGTTAGTGCTGCAAGGGGTTCTGGGTATTTGTTCTGTTGTGTTACGGTGCGGATGTTCTCCCGAAATGTGTTTGTCATTCTTGTTTGGTGTGGGATCACAGTGTGGCGCATATTTGTAACAGTGTTAAAGTTGTTTATACGGCCACCCTCAGTGTGACCTGTATGGCTGTTGACCAAGTATGTGTTGCATTCACTTGTGTGTGTGTGAAAAGCCGTAGATATTATGTGATTGGGCCGGTACGCAAAAGCAGTGCCTTTAAGGTTTATTGGCGCTCTGTACTTCTCCCTATGTTCGTGTACCACTCCGTACAGCGGCGTTTTAAAAAGTCATAAATTTTACTTTTTGAAACTGATACCGATAATTTCCGATATTACATTTTAAAGCATTTATCGGCCGATAATATCGGTAGTCCGATATTATGGGACATCTCTAATGACAATGTACAAAATATAGCGTTATTTAGTATAATGATTGTAATTACCGGTACGTGAACGGGTCAATTAAATGTATGCATTCCTTGAAACCATGTGCAGATGCAGGCTGGGCATGAATTCCAATTGGGAGCATGTCTCACCAGGATATCGGTCTGACAACGTCAACCAAGAAAAGGTTTAAAAAAAAAATAGCTTACATAAGCATTTTTTACCTTAAAGCACTTTGTACATTTATGTCACAAAAATTAAGTTAAGTTAAGGTACCAATGATTGTCACACACACACTAGGTCTGGTGAAATGTGTCCTCTGCATTTGACCCATCCCCTTGTTCACCCCCTGGGAGGTGAGGGGAGCAGTGGGCAGCAGCGGTGCCGCGCCCGGGAATCATTTTTGGTGATTTAACCCCCAATTCCAACCCTTGATGCTGAGTGCCAAGCAGGGAGGCAATGGGTCCCATTTTTTATAGTCTTTGTTTTGACTCAGCCGGGGTTTGAACCCACAACCTACCGATCTCAGGTTGATGATGAATGAAATTATTATGATTTAACTTAAACTACTAGTCAAAATTGTCCAATATTTTTAATATTTTTTTGCATTTAATTAACAGACATTTTTGCATTGATTCAAACAAAAAAAATGCCTCGTGTTGGCAAAGCTTGTGCTTCACTTTATGATGTAGTCATAACAATTGTACAGTGACAGTTCCTGTTCACACTAATTCAAAAGTCAGACCTTTAACAGGGAACTGCATTTTTTTGTTTGGAATTTAGCCTATAATTAGCCTATAAATCACAATCTTTATAAGAGACAAGAACACATATGTTTTTTGTTTAATGCATTTAAACAATAAATGTCAATAAAAGTCAGCTTAGAATGGAGGTAATGGCAGGTCCTCTATTCTGCCCATAAAGCTCTCTAAATAACCATTGAAAAAGCACCAACTTTATTTAAATTTCCTGAATATTAACCAAGTATTAGCAATATTGTTATTATAGGAGCTAACATTAAGGACCTTTTTTTTTTAGCAGCACATTGTCATAGAGAGGTAACTTCCCTATACTGCTATAGTGACAGCATGAGCTGCTTCCTCGCCTCGGAGCTTGTGAACGTTTATTCAAGATAGGCCTGGGCCAATATTCGATAAGTCAATTAACCGACGATAAATACCAATTAAGTCGGTAAGTTTTCCAGCGTCGATAAATCGCCATGTGCATACTTCAAGAGCATTCAACCTTTTTGTCGCTTTTAGCGGAATGAAAAGAAGGGGGTGAATGATCATGTCCTCATTAAGTGTGTGTACATTTGCAAACAGCTAAAATTATACACAAAGCAAACTATAATCTGCTACCCAAGAATATACAACAATTCTTCTCAACAAAAGAGGAGAAATATCATCTTAGAGAAAAATGTCATTTAAAATATTTGTACGCACGTACAACACTTAAGACCTTCAGTACCATACCATACCATACCAACTTTATTTATAAAGCCCTTTAAAGACAAGCACAGTTGAAAAACAAAGGGCTGTACACCACAAAGAAATAGAGGCAAAGGACAGACTAAAAAATAACATTTAAAACAGAAATAGAAATACACATTTAAAAAGCAAATATAAATTACCCTAAGAACAGTTTGTTAGATAAAAACAGTTTAAAAGTTAAAAACAGTTCAAAAAGTTAAAAGCTAAAAACAGTTCAAAGTCTTCAGTATATCAGTATGTGGAATTAAATTATTATTAAGGGATTAACCAAAGAAATCAAACAATGTACTAATATGATCCACTTCAAGAAACTCTTCAAACTTAAAGTGTTTACAAAGTACAAAGAAGAATAAACATTCTGAATTAATTTCATCCATCCATTAATTTTCAATATAATCTCACTCATCTCACTATATGAAATATAACTTACTTCACCAATAATTATTTATTTATTTTTACTGTTATTACTTATGGAGTATATTGTGAATAAATTGAGAACAGCAAGTGAACAAAAGTTTTAGCAACTGCTATGTAAAGGAAAAGGGGTAGGATTAAATGAGCTCTGCTTCTTCCTACTCCTATTTGTTGAATAGAGAAACTGGAAATTGTGACTAGAGACGTCGGCAGTCTGATATTATCGGCCGATAAATACTTTAAAATGTAATATCGGAAATTATCGGTATTGGTTTCAAAAAGTAAAATTTATGACTTTTTAAAACACCGCTGTACGGAGTGGTACACAGACATAGGGAGAAGTACAGAGCAGTTGCGTCTCCCAGTCATACTTGCCAACCCTCCCGATTTTCAGTGCCCCTCCCGAAAATCTCCCGGGGCAACCATTCTCCCGATTTCCACCCAGACAACAATATTGGAGGCGTGCCTTAAAGGCACTGCCTTTGCGTGCCGGCCCAATCACATAATATCTACGGCTTCTCACACACACAAGTGAATGCATGCATACTTGGTCAACAGCCATACAGGTCACACTGAGGGTGGCCGTATAAACAACTTTAACACTGTTACAAATATGCACCACACTGTGAACCCACACCAAACAAGAATGACAATCACATTTCGAGAGAACATCCGCACCGTAACACAACATAAATACAACAGAACAAATACCCAGAACCCCTTCCAGCACTAACTCTTCCGGGACGCTACAATATAACCCCCCGCTACCCCCTCACCCCAACCCCGCCCACCTCAACCTCCTCATGCTCTCCCAAATTCCAAGCTGCTGTTTTGAGGCATGTTAAAAAAAATAATGCACTTCGTGACTTTAATAATAAATATGGCAGTGCCATGTTGGCATTTTTTTCCATAACTTGAGTTGATTTATTTTGGAAAAGCTTGTTGCATTGTTTAATGCATCCAGCGGGGCATCACAACAAAATTAGGCGTAATAATGTGTTAATTCCACGACTGTATATATCGGTATCGGTTGATATCGGAATCGGTAATTAAGAGTTGGACAATATTGGAATATCGGATATGGGCAAAAAAGCCATTATCGGACATCTCTAATTGTGACGTATCATGTTGTATGCATGCATGTTCGAAATAAACTCAAACTCCATGACTTTTTGTGAGGTGACCCGTTAGCATGTAGCAGCGAACATGAACAAAATGATCCACAAACCAAATGCCACCGCAGCATTGTGGGAATATTTCAGTTTAAACCTTTGAAACAAAATGAGCTTATGGGGGCCGAGGAGCCAGTTTGCCGAATGTGCACGACTAGAACTTGAAACACAACCACTCGACACACGCGCTGAGGCGTTTGGCGAACAAGCCTGTGCAAACAAAACGGTGCAAAATGGTGTGCGCTCACAGAAAGTGTGGTTAAATACATCGCCAGAGACACGCTGACATTTAACACTGATAAAGAACTAGCATTTTTTAGAAGTGCTGCAACCGTTTGACAGACATCTGCCATGTTTTCATGTCATGTTGGTGTTTCCTCACTAAGAATTTTTGCATATGACCTGTTAATACATCTGCTTATAGTGTAGCATTTATATTGTTACTCTGAACTTTTGTTTAAAGGCCTACTGAAACCCACTACTACCGACCACACAGTCTGATAGTTTATATATCAATGATGACATCTTAACATTGCAACACATGCCAATACAGCCGGGTTAGCTTACTAAAGTGCAATTTTAAATTTTGCGCGAAATATCCTGCTGAAAACGTCTTGGTATGATGACGCCTGCGCGTGACGTCACGGATTGTCGAGGACATTTTGGGACAGCATGGTGGCCAGCTATTAAGTCGTCTGTTTTCATCGCAAAATTCCACAGTATTCTGGACATCTGTGTTGGTGAATCGTTTGCAATTTGTTCAATGAACAATGGAGACAGCAAAGAAGAAAGCTGTAGGTGGGAAGCGATGTATTGCGGCAGGTGTTGTGCCGGATAACGCACCCCCGCCGTAGAATGCACCCCCTGACTGTTGTGCCGGATAACACAGCCGGTGTTTCACTGTTTACATTCCCGGAAGATGACAGTCAAGCTTTACCATTGGCCTGTGGAGAACTGGGACAACAGAGACTCTTACCAGGAGGACTTTGAGTTGGATGCGCAGACGCGGTACCGTGAGTACGCATGCAGCTGCGGCTTCCAAACATTTGATCGCTTGCCCGTACGTGTGTGCCGCTACGTGCATGTCACGTACGTAACTTTGGGGAAATATATGTGCTGTATGAACTTTGGGGAGGTGAACGGTACTTAGGGCTGTGGGATTGAGTGTGTTGTGCAGGTGTTTGAGTTGTATTGGCAGGTTATATGGATGGGAGGGGGGAGGTGTTTGTTATGCGGGATTAATTTGTGGCATATTAAATATAAGCCTGGTTGTGTTGTGGCTAATAGAGTATATATATATGTCTTGTGTTTATTTACTGTTTTAGTCATTCCCAGCTGAATATCAGGTCCCACCCGCCTCTCACAGCATCTTCCCTATCTGAATCGCTCCCACTGCCCTCTAGTCCTTCACTCTCACTTTCCTCATCCACAAATCTTTCATCCTCGCTCAAATTAATGGGGTTCGCTGCTGGTGGCCATGATTGTAAACAATGTGCAGATGTGAGGAGCTCCACAACCTGTGACGTCACGCACATATCGTCTGCTACTTTCAGTACAGGCAAGGCTTTTTTATCAGCGACCAAAAGTTGCGAACTTTATCGTCTATGTTCTCTACTAAATCCTTTCAGCAAAAATATGGCAATATCGCGAAATTATCAAGTATGACACAGAATGGACCTGCTATCCCCGTTTAAATAAGAAAATCACATTTCAGTAGGCCTTTAATACTGTCCTAACTTGACTGTCAGCTAAGTTATGTACAACTCCACCTCTGCCTGCATGTTATGTTATAATAATGTATTGACAAACAAACTTCAGCCATCTTAGTTATGGTTTTAGTTGTGTATATTCAAGGCCCCTACCCTCTCTCTAACATATTTTATGGCTTTAAGTTGTGATTTTTATTCAAGGGCAACATTTTGCTAACCAACAAAGTATATTTTATTGTTGTTTTGTTTCAACTTGTAGATTTAAAAGTTTGCATTCTGTTTACAATGTTAAAATATACAAGAAATAGACGTTTATTGCATACAGAAGTATATACACGCATTATTATTATTATGTATTATCATTACATCAATGGTTAATTTGGTCCCATAAAAATAATGGAAGTAATATCGTTTATCGGCAATAATTTGTAGGTCGATATATTGTCAAGCAAATTGTGTTATCGGCCCAGGCCTAGTTGTAGACTGTAAATCATGCCTCTCACCTGTATAGTAAAATAATGAGGACATCATTTGAGAAGTTGGTCAACTTTGAATGCCAATATAGACCCAGAAAATATGCTTTGTTCAACCCCTCCCCTTTTTATTGTTAGGATTATGAGTCATTCTTCATCTAAGCGGAAATATATCAACATCCCAACAGTCGGCTGCCCAGTGAGAGTAGACGTTGTACAGTAAGTGATGTTTTTATATGTTTGATGTCTCATGAAATCTGCCGTGAGTAATAATCAGTGATGTTGAAGGAAAAAGCGAATGTTGTGATGTGTTTGTGAAATGAATGTGCCGCTGTGTACTTAAAATGACCAAAATACGTTAATATTACATGCTATTGTGAATGTGCCTGTTACATGCATACTTACAGCGTGTATGTAACACTTTGATGGGGGTGTTTGGATATTTTTAAGCACTTTGTGGGCAGAATAGAGCGACTCACTTAGGCTTTGTTGTAAGAAGACTTTTGCTTGCATTTATTTAGTGTTTAGAATGCATTAAAAAAGCAAATGTGTGCTTGTCTTACATAAGTATTGTGCATGAGAGGCACCATTCTAAAAAAGGACAGTTACCTTTAAGAGACATTTTTAAGTTTTATAATATATTATTTTAAGAACCACAACTGATAAATAATAATGGTGGATTATTGGGATAGATGGTGTTCTGGGGTCTTAAAAAGAACAACAACGTAGACTGAAACAAACCAGAGACCATGTCACAAAACCATGGATTTTGTGAATAATTCCACTCTGACAATAAACCTATTGAGTTATGAGGCGTGTGGTTCTTCAAGTGTTTCATGTGTGAAGCGCCAGTACTTAATAAATAAAACTGATTCAACTTGAGTTATGGACTCCGTGAGTAAGCAGCATTGCATGAAGTAGAAGCCAGAAGAGCATGAATGAACTGATGTGGTCTAATTAAAATAGTAAGAACCAATAAAGGTTTGTAATAAATACCGGAGCTCACTTGGGACCTCTTGCGAAGATCGCTTGGGGAGAGATTAGGGCCCTCAAGGTAGAAGCAGATGGTGTGCTGGATGGAGCAACCACTAATTCACCAGAGAGATGTTGTGTACCGTGCCATGGGAGGCCAGACACGGTGAGTGGGAATCCAAAGCCTGAAAAGGTGTGGATGGATCCACTTGGGAACCACTTTGGAACCACCAAGCAGGCAGCTGTGCTGCACTGGGAGTCTCGCTCCAGCTCAAAGGCATTCATTTAAAAACATAACTGCTCACTATTATGTGTTTTTTTTTTTTTATCTTTGAGTTCTTAACCAGTTACAAATCAGCGTATTAGCAACGACTGCATAATAAAAACTCCACAAATGAGAAGAGCAATTGTCTATGATGTCCAACAGATGCATTGTTTTGCAGCATCTACTTGAGTACCGTATTTTTCGGACTATAAGTCGCAGTTTTTTTCATAGTTTGGCCGGGGGTGCGACTTATACTCAGGGGCGACTTATGTGTGAAATTATTAACACATTACCGTAAAATATCAAATAATATTATTTAGCTCATTCACGTAAGAGACTAGACGTATAAGATTTCATGGGATTTAGCGATTAGGAGTGACAGATTGTTTGGTAAACGTATAGCATGTTCTATATGTTATAGTTATTTGAATGACTCTTACCATAATATGTTACGTTAACATACCAGTTGGTTATTTATGCCTCATATAACGTACACTTATTCAGCCTGTTGTTCACTATTCTTTATTTATTTTAAATTGTCTATTCTTGGTGTTGGATTTTATCAAATAAATGTCCCCAAAAAATGCGACTTATACTCCAGTGCAACTTATATATGTTTTTTTCTTTCTTTATTATCCATTTTCGGCAGGTGCCACTTTATACTCCGGTGCGACTTATACTCCGAAAAATACGGTACTTGGGAATGACATCAAACCATCAAGAACAACAATAACTAAATTGTATCATAAAATGCACGAGACTTCAGCAGAAGCTCTAATGTAGAACATTTAAAAGGCACCCCATGATGAATTGTGTCTTTTCTTGGTTAAATAATGCCAAAGCATCGCATCATAAGTCACATAGAGATGGAAGCACTTATTAGGCATTAAATCATGCTTTCAGACAGAGCTCCTCCCCTTCTGCTTTAGACCATGAGGGGAAAAAAAGCAGCTGTTTTATGTCTGAATCGATCGGACAACGTGCAGGTAGAGATGTCCGATATTATCGGCTGATAAATACGTTAAAATGTAATATCGGAAATTATCGGTATCGGTTTTTTTATTATCGGTATCGTTTTTTTTTTTTTTATTAAATCAACATAAAAAACACAAGATACACTTACAATTAGTACACCAACCCAAAAAACCTTCCTCCCCCATTTACACTCATTCACACAAAAGGGTTGTTTCTTTCTGTTATTAATATTCTGGTTTCTACATTATATATCAATATATATCAATACAGTCTGCAAGGGATACAGTCCGTAAGCACACATGATTGTGCGTGCTGCTGGTCCACTAATAGTACTAACCTTTAACAGTTAATTTTACTCATTTTCATTAATTACTAGTTTCTATGTAACTGTTTTTATATTGTTTTACTTTCTTTTTTATTCAATAATTTTTTTTAAATTTATTTATCTTATTTTATTTTATTTTATTTATTTATTATTTTTTTAAAGTACCTTATCTTCACCATACCTGGTTGTTCAAATTAGGCATAATAATGTGTTAATTCCATGGCTGTATATATCGGTTGATATAGGTATCGGTTGATATCGGTATCGGTAATTAAAGAGTTGGACAATATCGGAATATCGGAAATCGGCAAAAAGCCATTGTCGGACATCCCTACGTGCAGGGGTACCTAATGTTGTGGCCGGGCGAATCTACTCTATCTAATGTTTAAGACGTTTATTTTCGACTGTGTACGTAAAGAAAAAACGGTGAGGACGTCAAAATACATATCTAAACAGTGTACAGTTTCAAAAGCTAAATGATGATACTTTTGAAGACGGTGGGGCGTGGTTTCATTTGCAATATGTTTACGTCTTGTGTTTTTAATAACAATATTGCTGATACTTGGTTAATATTCAGGAAATGTAAATAAAGTTTTGAATGGTTATTTAGAGAGCTTTATGGGCAGAATACAGGACCTGCCATTACCTCTATTCTAAGCTGACTTTTATTTACATTTAATTACGAGTTTAAATGCTTTAAAAAAACACGTGTTCTTGTCTCTTATAAAGATTGTATGTAAAGAAGAAAATAACACTGACGACGTCAAAATACATATCCAAACAGTGTACAGTTTCCAAAGATAAATGATGACACTTTTGGAGACGGTGCAGGGCGTGGTTTCATTTGCAATCTGGTAATGTCTTGCCAACAGACTCAAGAAACGGTTAATATTTGCACCAAAGCAAATCCAACACATATGATAAAGACCATAAGGAAGTGTTTTTATATGTAGATTAAAATCATCAAAGGTCCTCTAAGAGTTTCTCAAAAATATTTCCAAAACGAATAATCACCTTAGACTGGTACTTACTGTGTGTCATGTCATAGCCCCGACAATTAGGGCCCGATTTACTAAGATTCAAATATCACACGCTAAAAAGTGTGTGCAAACTATGAAATAGCGTGTACTATTAGTGGGAGTTAAATTTGCTAACACTGCGTGTGCAATTGATAAGTGGTGCAGACCGCCTTATTTAAATGAGGATTTTGTGTGTACTATATGGGGCATCACCATGGAGACACTCATTTACTGCACATTCCTGTGATCATGCTCCTACCTGTGGCATGTTTTTAATGTTTTCAAACATGCAGGAGACATCTACCACTTTTACACCACTTTTTTCTTATTTATTTTTTTTACATCTGAAGGTGTGCCCATTGGAGAAAGGCTACACTAGACCCAACAAATGCACACTTAAATAAGTGTTTTTCATTTAAGAAACATTCTAAAATTAAATATTCTATGTGGAAAAAAAAAAACGTCATTAAAGAAATATTTAGGACACTAAATGTGTCAATTTAATTTGTTTTATTTGGCCCCTTAAGTCCTGTAGCAGCTATAAAACTATAAAAGGAAATTGCTGAATAGTAAAATGATGTCTAATATGTTTTATTTACGACTATCCAAAATGTTGACACACACACACGTAGGACGGAGGATTCTCTGTCCATCGTATGTCTGTGCAGCGTGGACACTGATCCTGCAGCTGTCTGTGGAACTGTCAGTTTGCACGTCCTTCCCACACGTGCTAATAAAATGCAAAATAGGGCTCGCAAAATGGTGATGAGTGTTGATAAAATTGCGTGTGCTAAATAATTAGATTTGCATTTTATCCTCTCAGTATTGTGGTCGTTCTGGCAATCAGCATCTATTGTGCGTACTAGTGGTGTCCCGATACCAATATTTTGGTACCGGTACCAACATTATTTTGATACTTTTCGGTACTTTCCTAAATAAAAGAGACAACAAAAAATTGCATTATTGGCTTTACTTTAACAAAAAAATCTTAGGGTACATTAAACATATGTTTATTATTGCAATTTAGTCCTTAAATAAAATAGTGAACATACTAGACAAATTGCCTTTTAGTAGTAAGTAAACAAACAAAGACTCCTAATTAGTCTGCTGACGTATGCAGTAACATATTGTGCCATTTATCATTATATTATTTTGTCTACATTATTAAGGACAAGTGGTAGAAAATTAGTTATTAATCTACTTGTTTGTTTACTGTTAATATCTGCTTATTTTCTCTTTTAACATGTTCTATCTACACTTCTGTTAAAATGTAATAATCACTTATTCTTCTGTTGTTTGATACTGTACATTAGTTTTGGATGATACCACAAATTTGGGTATCAATCCGATACCAAGTAGTTACAGGATCATACATTGGTCATATTCAAAGTCCTCATGTGTCCGGGGACATATTTCCTGAGTTGATAAACATAATATGAATTTGGTGTTGGGGGTACCGGTACGTTTCAGAGGCGGTATAGTACCGAAAATGATTAATTAGTATTGCGGTACTATACTAATACCGGTATACCGTCCAATCCTAGTGCGTACTAATGAAGATAGAGAAGCAAAATGGATTGCACGCCTTATTCTGCTGTTAACAGATGCAATCAACTTTGCACACGTTAAGTAGATCAGCAATTAGTGTGCTATCTGGTTTGCACATATTTTAGTAGACGCAAACCTTAAATAAATCAGGTCCTTTGTGTTAATGTTTATTACTTTCATGAGGTCCCACTTTGTTGCAACCTTAGCACAAAACAAACCTTGAGGATCTGATTGTCATCACTGTGGTTAAAAAGAGGCTAAATACAAACCCCGTTTCCATATGAGTTGGGAAATTGTGTTAGATGTAAATATAAACGGAATACAATGATTTGCAAATCCTTTTCAACCCATATTCAGTTGAATATGCTACAAAGACAACATATTTGATGTTCAAACTGATAAACATATTTTTTTGCAAATAATCATTAACTTTAGAATTTGATGCCAGCAACACGTGACAAAGAAGTTGGGAAAGGTGGCAATAAATACTGATAAAGTTGAGGAATGCTCATCAAACACTTATTTGGAACATCCCACAGGTGTGCAGGCTAATTGGGAACAGGTGGGTGCCATGATTGGGTATAAAAACAGCTTCCCAAAATATGCTCAGTCTTTCACAAGAAAGGATGGGGCGAGGTACACCCCGTTGTCCACAACTGCGTGAGCAAATAGTCAAACAGTTTAAGAACAACGTTTCTCAAAGTGCAATTGCAAGAAATTTAGGGATTTCAACATCTACGGTCCATAATATCATCAAAAGGTTCAGAAAATCTGGAGAAATCACTGCACGTAAGCAGCATGGCCGGAAACCAACATTGAATGACCATGACCTTCTATCCCTCAGACGGCACTGTATCAAAAACCGACATCAATCTCTAAAGGATATCACCACATGGGCTCAGGAACACTTCAGAAAACCACTGTCACTAAATACAGTTTGTCGCTACATCTGTAAGTGCAAGTTAAAGCTCTACTATGCAAAGCCAAAGCCATTTATCAACAACATCCAGAAACGCCGCCGGCTTCTCTGGGCCCGATATCATCTAAGATGGACTCATGCAAAGTGGAAAAGTGTTCTGTGGTCTGACGACGAGTCCACATTTCAAATTGTTTTTGGAAATATTCGACATCGTGTCATCCGGACCAAAGGGGAAGCCAACCATCCAGACTGTTATCGACGCAAAGTTTAAAAGCCAGCATCTGTGATGGTATGGGGGTGCATTAGTGCCCAAGGCATGGGTAACTTACACATCTGTGAAGGCACCATTAATGCTGAAAGGTACATACAGGTTTTGGAGCAACATATGCTGCCATCTAAGCACCGTCTTTTTCATGGACGCCCCTGCTTATTTCAGCAAGACAATTCCAAGCCACATTAAGCACGTGTTACAACAGCGTGACTTTGTAAAAAAAAGAGTGCGGGTACTTTCCTAGCCTGCCTGCAGTCCAGACCTGTCTCCCATCGAAAATGTGTGACGCATTATGAAGCGTAAAATACGACAGCGGAGACCCCGAACTGTTGAACGACTGAAGCTCTACATAAAACAAGAATGGGAAAGAATTCCACTTTCAAAGCTTCAACAATTAGTTTCCTCAGTTCTCAATTGTTTATTGAGTGTTGTTAAAATAAAGGTGATGTAACACAGTGGTGAACATGCCCTTTCCCAACTACTTTGGCACGTGTTGCAGCCATGAAATTCTAAGTTAATTACTATTTGCAAAAAAAAAATAAAGTGTATGAGTTTGAACATCAAATATCTTGTCTTTGTAGTGGCTTCAATTGAATATGGGTTGAAAAGGATTTGCAAATCATTGTATTCCGTTTATATTTACATCTAACACAATTTCCCAACTCATATGGAAACGGGGTTTGTAGGATTCTGCTGTGCATGGTCCTATTACATGAACGCCATGGACTTACTGGTACAGGGTTCGTCCGGCTGGTCCGCATCCCCGCGGTAGTATCCGTTGCGACAGACGCAGACGGTGGCAGCCTCAGAAGTGGAGCGGCTGTTGGAAGGGCACTGAAGACACAGACCAGGACCCTGAGTCGACTTGAAGGTACCAGGCGGGCATGCTGGGTGAGAGAGAAAAAAACAATGTGTCAGAAAAAATAACCATAAATCCACAAGGATGATGTAGGCCAGCAAAGTGAATGAAAACAGACATATCGAGACTGACTCAATTGTCTGCGTTGTGATTGTGTTACGTTTTAGTTTGCAGGGCCCAAATTGCTAAGTCCAGCTAGGTACAGTTTGGGAAGTATATATGTATTTATTTGTTTCTTTTTAGCAATCATTTATTCAAGAATTGCATATAAGTTGTGATATTGACAATTTATTAGCAGCACTGTCAAAAAGTGTTTTTTCTTCCTCAAATTATTCCTAAACATTGCAGTTTGGTGCAAAATAGAACAACATCAAGTTCACTTAAGAGCAACTTGCTGTGAGCACTGTGTTTTATTGACAAACACACAAATGATGCAGGGCCTGTTTTGAAGACAATTCTAATTTAGAGTGTCACTATGTTTGTTACTTATGTTTGCAAAATCAATAGACCATTTTGCTCTAAAAGCACTGAAAGCCCAACTGACTGTTGGCTGCGTCCGATCATGGCACTTAGCACCTAATAGTCACACATTTCACCAACTATTTTTTTTTATCAAGTCAACATTAAGGGTGGGATTAAATATCGGTATTGTGATGCATCATGCAGCAGGGTTTCCCCTTAATGTGATTGAATGTGGCGCGCCGCCACGGCATTTAGGTTTCTAACGTCGCCCGCCATCTTGTTTGTCAAAACTAAGCGAAGTGTGCGTGTATGCAAACACTTATAACCAAGCATACCTCTATTGTTCTTTTTGTGCGAAATGGGTCACACATGCGTCGTGTGGGGTTGTAGAAATTGCGCAAATTCAGGACAAGGAACCATTAAGTACTACGATATTCCTAAGGTCATTGTAAAGCAGGGGAAATAAACCGAGCGACTTGTAGGGATGATGTTTGATAAGAAATTATCGAGTTCGAGCCTATTATCGAATCCTGTTACCGAACCGATTCCTTATCGATTCTCTTATCGAGTCCAGATAGGTTGTTGTATATGGAAAAAAAAACACACAATATTTGGTTTAACAAAAGCTCCCTTTTATTATATAAGAAAAAAATAACATCTAATAACACAAGGCGAATCAGTAAAGAATCTGGGTATTATATTCGACCCAACTCTCTCGTTTGAATCACACATTAAGAGTGTTACTAAAACGGCCTTCTTTCATCTCCGTAATATCGCTAAAATTCGTTCTATTTTATCCACTAGCGACGCTGAGATCATTATTCATGCGTTCGTTACGTCTCGTCTCGACTACTGTAACGTATTATTTTCGGGTCTCCCTATGTCTAGCATTAAAAAATTACAGTTGGTACAAAATGCGGCTGCTAGACTTTTGACAAGAACAAGAAAGTTTGATCATATTACGCCTATACTGGCTCACCTGCACTGGCTTCCTGTGCACTTAAGAAGTGACTTTAAGGTTTTACTACTTACGTATAAAATACTACACGGTCTAGCTCCGTCCTATCTTGTCGATTGCATTGTACCATATGTCCCGGCAAGAAATCTGCGTTCAAAGAACTCCGGCTTATTAGTGATTCCCAGAGCCCAAAAAAAGTCTGCGGGCTATAGAGCGTTTTCTATTCGGGCTCCAGTACTATGGAATGCCCTCCCGGTAACAATTAGAGATGCTACCTCAGTAGAAGCATTTAAGTCCCATCTTAAAACTCATTTGTATACTCTAGCCTTTAAATAGCCCCCCTGTTAGACCAGTTGATCTGCCGTTTCTTTTCTTTTCTCCTCTGCTCCCCTTTTCCTTGAGGGGGGGGGGCACAGGTCCGGTGGCCATGGATGAAGTGCTGGCTGTCCAGAGTCGGGACCCGGGGTGGACCGCTCGCCTGTGCATCGGCTGGGAACATCTCTACGCTGCTGACCCGTCTCCGCTCGGGATGGTGTCCTGCTGGCCCCACTATGGACTGGACTCTTACTATTATGTTGGATCCACTATGGACTGGACTCTCACAATATTATGTCAGACCCACTCGACATCCATTGCTTTCGGTCTCCCCTAGAGGGGGGGGGTTACCCACATATGCGGTCCTCTCCAAGGTTTCTCATAGTCATTCACATCGACGTCCCACTGGGGTGAGTTTTTCCTTGCCCGTATGTGGGCTTTGTACCGAGGATGTCGTTGTGGCTTGTGCAGCCCTTTGAGACACTTGTGATTTAGGGCTATATAAATAAAGATTGATTGATTGAATAAATAAATAAATATTGACTGTTACCCCCCTAAAAAAATAAAATAAAATAAATAAATATTGACTGTTGTTGCCCAAACTATATTAAGTGGGATTTTTCAGAAAAACAAATATATACAGTGACACAAAAACAACCTGTCTCTGTGATCACTATAGGTGTATAAATAATACTATAGTGTTAAATAAAATCAGTCCCTTGGGTACAAAACTGAAAATAATACAGCTCTCCAAAAAGTGCACTTCTGCTGCTATTTGACATAACTGTTTGTTATGATGCTTTGACATTTTTGCACTTTATTTTTCTATTGAAAGAAAATTCTATGAAGAGAAAAGTTGTTTGCAAATGTGGTTACAATGCTAAAAAATGAAAAGTTAAAGCTAAAAAAAGAAATACACTTTATTGACTTAACATTATTTCTTTATAGGGGGAAAGATGTGATGTTATGAGCTAGGGAATATAACAACTACACTACCCAGCATGCAACGGGAGTGACGAGCATGCGCGGTAGCCCCGAAAAGTGTTGTTGCATGTCGCCAGCCGGCAGCTAAGAATGAGGTTATGAGCACGCTGTGAAAGTAAACGTCAAGAACTCAGCCAACACGCCTCGTCTGCATTATTTATAATTAGACAGACAACACATATACAGTGTGATTTTGTTTTGTTTACAAGGAAAGAAAAACAAAAGTTAAAAAAGGGAGATATATGTTGTATATATATGTATGTGCTGCGGTTGCTTTAAGAACGTTGCGACAGCTGCCGTAAAGGAGGTGTGTTGCTAGCCTGGTTGCTATGTTTCCGGTTGGTCGTAAAAGTGAAGTGAAGTGAAGTGAATTATATTTATATAGCGCTTCTCTCTAGTGACTCAAAGCGCTTTACATAGTGAAACCCAATATCTAAGTTACATTTAAACCAGTGTGGGTAAAGTGTCTTGCCCAAGGACACAACGGCAGTGACTAGGATGGCGGAAGCGGGGATCAAACCTGAAACCCACAAGTTGCTGGCACGGCCGCTCTACCAACCGAGCTATACCCCCCAAAAAAAGTGTTCGTCATGTGTTTGTACCCTGCTCAAATCTCTCAGTAAAGTTATTCATTGGATTATACCTTTTCGTTTTGAACTTTATTACACCTTGGAGCGCTTTTTCCGGTCCATTGTTTTTCCTGCTTTCCCTATCTGCGCCTAATGACTGAGCTACGTGACGTCATTTCTTGTGATGTCACACGGAGCATTTCTGTTCGGGACGGGATGGGTCCCAGGGATTCGAATAAAGAACCAACTCTTTTTCTTTACTACAGTGGTCTCGATAACGGGTACCGGTTCTCAAAAAGGGATTCGAGTCTGAGGACTTGGTTCTTTTCTTATCGAACAACCGGGAAAACTGGTTTCGAGTATCATCCCTAGCGACTTGTCGACAGAAAGGCGCAACCTGTGGCTGGCTAGAATCAATCAAGCTGGATTCACTCCCGATCCAGCAAAACGACAATATAGAGTTTGCTCTGATCACTTTGTAACAGGTAATGTGCTTAGAATGATGTTTTCCTTGTGGATATGTTTTTTCCCTGTGTAACTGTTATGCATCTTAACGCTCACTTCAATTGCAAATAACAATGCAGCAACTTGTGAACATATTTCACAAATGCCTGCCATACACGTACAGTGTCCTGATAAAAGACCACCGATCTTCTCTGAGGTTATGTCTACACTAAGCCGGATAACCCCTTAAACGAATAATTATTGAGCCTAAGCCCCGCTTCAGTCACACTAAACCATCGTTTAAGGTAACCCTCCTTGGATAATTTTTTACATGGGTAAGTGCGCCGTGTATTTCTTGAATCTCCGGCTCTTAGCTTTGTATGGACTCATTGATCGTTTACAAAGTGAGTTCGGAGAGGAAGTGACGCCAGAAAGACCACGCCCCACACAGGAAGTGACGTCAGAAAGAACGCGTCACAGCCAGCTTCATAACAACCGGAGATAACCACTGAAAATATGAAGGCGAGTCATCCAGACATGCCGTGTTTCTCATTCTTCTACATGTACAGACGCTTGTGGAACTCACACATGAATAAGAAAGCGATTGCAGCTATTTGGGATACAACACTTCTCAGACGGCAAAATAACTTTCGAATATCCGGTCGCGGTCAGCTGTGATTCTACTTAGCGAAAAACTTTGTCCATTTGTCGAAGGAGAGTCAACAAGAATGCGGGCTCTCGTGGATGTGATAAAAAAAAGGTAGCGTGTGCTTTGTATTACAAGCCGACGTGGGAAGACTACGGAAAACATCGAATGCATTTGGACTGGCAATGCAGACTGTATCTGTTATTGTCCGCCATGTATGTCGCAGACTCAACGTCTAGGTCCAGAGAATATAAAGTCACCAAAAACAAATGGACAATGAAGGTGAAAGCAAAAGAGTGAGGAGTGTCCTGACCAGATATCTAGATCCCTTGATTGATTGATGTAAAATGTTCTTTATCACATTGATTGATGTAACATGTTCTTTATCTTTATTAGACATTACATGTCTAATAAAGATTTGATTAATGTATGATGTCTCAGGTGTGTATATTTACAGGTAGAATTCACCAAGTCAAGTATTTCATATATATATATATATATATATATATATATATATATATATATATATATATATATATATGTCTTAATAAGGTTATCCAAAAAATAGTGCTCGATACCGTAGTAGAGCGCAATAAATGTATGTGTGGGAAAAAAAATCACAAGACTATTTCATCTCTACAGGCCTGTTTCATGAGGGGGGGGTACCCTCAATCATCAGGAGATTTTAATGGGAGCATTCGCATACCATGGTTTATATAGGGCACAGAGTGGGTGGGTACAGGCTGGCCTAGGGGCGTGGTGATTGGTAACACATGAGCCAATCACCACGCCCCTAGGCCAGCCTGTACCCACCCACTCTGTGCCCTATATAAACCATGGTATGCGAATGCTCCCATTAAAATCTCCTGATGATTGAGGGTACCCCCCTCATGAAACAGGCCTGTAGAGATGAAATAGTCTTGTGATTTTTTTTCCCACACATACATATATATATATATATATATATATATATGTATATATAAGAAATACTTGACTTTCAGTGAAATCTATCTGCGATGAGGTGGCGACTTGTCCAGGGTGTACCCCGCCTTCCGCCCGATTGTAGCTGAGATAGGCTCCAGCGCACCCCGCGACCCTGAAGGGAATAAGCGGTAGGAAATGGATGGATATATATATATATATATATATATATATATATATATATATATATATATATATATATATATATATATATATATATATATATATATATATATATATATATATATATATATATATAAATAAGAGAAATACTTGAATTTCAGTGTTCATTTATTTACACATATACACACACAACACTCATCTACTCATTGTTGAGTTAAGGGTTGAGTTGTCCATCCTTGTTCTATTCTCTGTCACTATTTTTCTAACCATGCTGAACACCCTCTCTGATGATGCATTCTGCTTCATCTCCTTGTTGTGTGCGCAGTTGTGCACTGCACTCTCTAAAAGCCCTAGATGTTAATGTCACATATGCATGTACAGTAGATGGCAGTATTGTCCTGTTTAAGAGTGTCACAACATTGCTGTTTACGGCAGACAAACTGCTTTACGGTAGACAAAAACGTGACTGCTGTTGTGTGTTGTTGCCGCACTAGGAGGATGTTAATGAAACTGCCTAACAATAAACCCACATAAGAAACCAAGAACTCGTCCTCGATCATTCTCCAGTTATAACGTCATTGGGCAGGCGCGCTGTTTATATTGTGGGAAAGCGGACGTGAAAACAGGCTGTCGACACGTCACTCAGGGCCGCCTGAATTTTGGGAGATTTTCGGGAGAAAATTTGTCCCGGGAGGTTTTCGGGAGAAGCGCTGAATTTCGGGAGTCTCCCGGAAAATCCGGGAGGGTTGGCAAGTATGCGTCTGTCTGTAGGAAACGTTCACGTCCTCTTTCAAATGTCCCGAGATTGACGTCATTGTCGAAGCAAAAGTGCGAAAAACACTTTAAAAAGCTGCCACAGGCGAATAAGCAAGATTACGACACACAAAATGGCAGCTGCCTCGAGGATTACCCATAATCCTTTGCTAACGAAAACCAGCACACATTGAAAATAAGGGCATTTTTACTTGAAAACAAATTAAAGTAATATAATATATTGTAGCCCCCAGAAGAAATTGCAGAAAGTCCGACGCTATTTTTTAAATTTAATTACCAATCTTATGATAACAAACAACAGCACAGGTTTTACCTCCCGTTCGTCTCCTCGAGTCTTCGCTTCCCGGCCGGACACACAACACTTTCTCATTCTCCGCCCATCACCTGCTTTCTTTTCTTCTTCTTTATTTTATGGCGGGTCGCAACCAACATTATAAGTGCATACCGCCACCTACTGTACTGGAGTGTGTATCCTCAGGGTGAGTACTTAGGTTACAGACTATGTTGGTATACACATATCCAATATGTATTTACACAAAACCACACATAACAAGAGGGGGAAAAAATACATTAAAAAAATTACACTTTAGGTATTAAACCTGCGATCTTAAGATACCCCATTAGAGCCTTGCTACATTCTTAATTTTTTCCCCCTTCCCTGAAATTGCCTTTAAACTCCAACCCCTACCGCCAATCACCTTTCAGGCAGGAATGGTGTGTTTGTGACCATGGGAAAAACTGACATCAAATCCAAACCACGCTAACATAAAATATTAACATTAGCAGGTTGTTACAGTATGATTTGATAAATATATAGCCTATTATTTGCGCACTATTGAAAAGTGATGTACCGAAAACTTGACCAATGAAAAAAGACTTTGATTACCGAAAACTGCGCTACGAAACCGGATGTAAACAAAACAAACGCCATTGTCTAGAGCGTTGTCAGCATGTCTGTGATGTGGACGCGATTTTTATATATATTGCAGATATACCCGCGGACAGCCCTCTACAAAATGTGCAAATATTAGGAGGACAGTGGCGGCTTTTAAAGAGAGAAAGTGAAACTAGATCAACAGCGCCAAGCCAGTGTGACGTCATGTTCGCTGCAGCCTCTTAAGTCAGGGACATGGAGGGACAGAAGTAGTCTCCAAACAGTACAGTCTCAATTAAGCTTAATTGCAGACTCCAACGTCCAAGTAGACATACAATCACATACAGTACATATGACAAACAAACAAAAAAAAAAGAAAAATACAGTATAAAAGGCATTATCACATAATATCAAAACAGTGCTTGTGCATATTCAGTAAAAAGGCATCAAATAAATAAATACAAGCAGCTATAATACCACCAGCAGAAGATGCTAGATTTTTTTCTAGTTGTTTTAAAAAAAAAAAAAAAGTCATTAAAAGTCTGTAAATACTTGAAAAATCTCAACAAAGTACATTGTACAATAAGCAGCAACAAATGTAAACATGGCAAAACAAACAAAAAAATTATTAATTAATAAAAACAGATTGTTTTAAATATATGTGTACGTTTATTGAACCTTTTTAAAGAAAATCATATCATTTTAGCACATTGTGCAAATTGACCATGACACCTTTGTGACCACGCCCCCACCGCCACAGATATTTTAGCAGTTTAGGATAAACCCTGTACAGTCTTGACTTTAGGTTGAGCACATCTTTCTAACTCTCAGCCTGCGGGACCAACTGAAAATCAGGTGCATCCTCCCCGCATGGCCAAAAACAACAAAGACGAACACTAATACACTTCCATAAACATATTTTCTATTACACTTGACTGCAGAGGCCATCGTGGTATTAGTAGGATGCATTGTACTAACCATACTTACTGGGGGTGTCAACATACCACCAAAATAGCAGTCATTTAATTTTACAGTGACACCATTTTAAACCCTGACGGTACAAATGACAAATCCGAGATGCAAGACAACACTGTCACAAGTCATAATTGGAACCACAACAAGGCATGCTAGGGAACGCTTGTTTCTTAGACGCATGCTTCGACTTGCTAAGTCTTCCAGATTCTGCAGAAGACTCCCCGAAATCTTCCTTCTCAAACTAATTCTGCAGTTTTTGAGTGAAAATACAATATTGTAGCTTTTTACCCGATGTTACAAGTATAACAAGGAGGTGGTCAATCAACAAACACTTAAAAAAGGAGCCTAAAAAGCACTCATGGTTCAATTAATTATTTTTGGCCCACAATCTAAAGTGTGCTTGGAACTTTGTGATTGAGTTTGACAGCCCTGAGGTAGAGAATTGCTAGTCAAGAATTAAGCAGAATTTCGTGACCATTTCAACCTTTTAAAATGATGCTTATACTCAGTATTCATCCCCTTGTCATGACAATATCAACATGTTTTTATGTAAATAAAGTCTACTGCAGTGGTCACCAACCTTTTCCAGCCCAAGATCCCTGGTCTCAGCCAAAAACTAAAATCTACCCCTGCGTCAGTTATGTTTTGCATATATATTTTATCCTGCTTCATTCTTTCCAGTGTCTTCTGACCAAAAAGTAAACATCTATCAAATGTTTTATCGACCGCATTTCATTTTAATATGGATTGATCGGCCCAGCCCTACCTTTAAGACACTTGCATTATGGTTGCTTCTCCCCAGGACTCTATAGTGTGTGTGAGTGACACTTTTTTGGGACCACCTGTTGGTTCAACTATATAAAGACAGCCAATATAAGACATCACCAGACTAAGTAGCATCTTCTGTTCGGTTCAATACGGTAATCAGATTTGCATCGGCATGTGGCAGTGACATTGTTTTGTTTGCCTGGCGACTACGAGATCAGTGGTGGTCCGTCAGGGCCAGCAAGGCTTTCTCTGCTGGCCTAACATAACCAAAAATCATGACCATAATTAAAGATAAAAGTCATTTGTAATTTACTTTCCCTAAATATCTAAAATTATTCATATTCTCATCATGTCATATGATGCTCTTTCCAGTGCTGTTGTTTTTTTAGGTTATAGTTTTTATCCAATCAGCATTCAGCTAGCTTATGTTGCCATGCTGTACCAAATCTGCCTGGGGCCTTCAGAATCAACAATGTAAGTGAACGGGCTCAAACAGTTGATAGATTATTGCGATAGCCAATCAGTTTAGGAGTTGTTGTCAGTAAGGCCTTCTAGCTGGCCTCACGTTGAACGTGACATTTACGCGTCCTGTGATTGGATACTCACTGGTTTGAGCCGCAACGGTGCTATGCAGATCAGCAGAGCCACACCCGGGACCGTTAGCGGATGAATTTGAGAACACATACAGTTGATAGACAGTTGTGATAGCCAATCAGATCACAAGTTGTTGATAGTAGCCTATCGAAGTAGCCTATTGTTAACGAGACTGTGATTGGATACTTACTTGTCACTCCAGAGTGAGTATCCAATCACAGGATGCAATTTCTTGAAGCAGGAAGTGTTGCACCGTAGCCATACCAGGCTAGCAGAGAAATCACCAATACTCACTTTTTTAACCCACAAAAAAGGAGAACAAAACGTTGATTGGGTGGTAGATATATATTTGCTAGGCCAGGGGTCGGCAACCCAAAATGTTGAAAGAGCCATATTGGACCAAAAATACAAAAACAAATCTGTCTGGAGCCCCAAAAAATTAAAAGCCATATTACATACAGATAGTGTGTCATGAGATATAAATTGAATTAAGACGACTTATAGGAAACTAAATGACCTCAAATATAGCTACAAATGAGGCATAATGATGCAATATGTACATATAGCTAGCCTAAATAGCATGTTAGCATCGAGTAGCTTGCAGTCATGCAGTGACCAAATATGTCTGATTAGCACTCCACACAAGTCAATAACATCAACAAAACTCACCTTTCATGCACAACGTTAAAAGTTTGGTGGACAAAATGAGACGGAAAAAGAAGTGGCATAAAACACGCCCTAGAAAGTCGGAGAAAGTTATACATGTAAACAAACTACGGTGAGTTCAAGGACCACCAAAATTAGTAGGACAAAACGGCGCTCGCCAAATACTCGAATCAGTGAAGCATGTTTAATATAAACAGTGTGCTTTATAACAACTAGGGAGGCTTGAGTCATGTTTGTCCTCCAACAGAAACCATATTAAAACAAAAAATAGATTTTTTTCCCCCTCATCTTTTTCCATTTTTCATACATATTTTTGAAAAGCTCCAGAGAGCCACTAGGGCGGCGCTAAATAGAGCCGCGGGTTGCCGACCCCTGTGCTAGGCCATTTTCAAGAAGGATCATTAAAGACAAACTACATCTTGTGAGACCATGTCGGCCGACCCCGGACGCTAGCTCAGCTGTCCCGGCGACAAAATGGGGAAAGGCCCGCCACTTCCACTCGAATCAAGCGACTACGAGCGGTACCACTGGCTTATACGGAGTTGAATGGATGCTACAAATTGTGAGTTCAAATATTTTATTTCTTTATTTTTTCATGTTTAATATGTTTTTTGCAATTTTAATTTTGACAGTACCACATAAGATATGTTTTACCGTATTTTCCGCACTATAAGGCGCACCGGATTATTAGCCGCACCTTCAATGAATTACATATTTCATAACTTTGTCCACCAATAAGCCGCCCCGGATTATAAGCCGCGCCTACGCTGCGCTAAAGGGAATGTCAAAAAAACAGTCAGATAGTTCAGTCAAACTTTAATAATATATTGAAAACCAGCGTTCTAACAACTCTGTCCCAAAATGTACGCAAATGTGCAATCACAAACATAGTAAAATTCAAAATGGTGTAGAGCAATAGCAACATAATGTTGCTCGAACGTTAATGTCACAACACACAAAATAAACATAGCGCTCACCTTCTGAAGTTATTCTTCATTCGTAAATCCTTCGAATTCTTCGTCTTCGGTGTCCGAATTGAAAAGTTGCGCAAGCGTGGTATCCAAAATGGCCGGTTCCGTCTCGTCGAAGTCATCGGAGTCAGTGTCGCTGTTGTTCTGTGAATCCTGCCTTCCGGAAAGCTCGGACCACAGTTGTGACCGAAATATCTGCCGAGGCATTTACGATCCACTGGCAAATGTTGGCGTATGTCGTCCGGCGCTGTCTGCCCGTCTTAGTGAAGGTGTGTTCGCCTTCGGAGCTGTGTGAAAAAAGCCACCCGGCCTCTTCGCGTAAACTTCCCTTAACCACTCGCTCATCTTTTCTTCATCCATCCATCCCTTCGAGTTAGCTTTTATGATGACGCCGGCTGGAAAGGTCTCTTTTGGCAAGGTCTTCCTTTTGAATATCACCATGGGTGGAAGTTAGCATGGCAAGCTAGAACCACAGTGAAGGATGACTTCTCATTCCCTGTGGTGCGAATATTCACCGTACGTGCTCCCGTTCCACAGTGCGGTTCACAGGAATATCAGTTGCTGTGAAATACGGTAGTAATCCGTGTGCGGATGGAGAGATTGCGTCTTTTTATGAACCGGATCTTGTGGTCTTTACAGATGTAAACAGGAAATGAAACGTACGGTGATATCCGCGCGTTTTTTCTTCTTCTTCCGGGGGCGGGCGGTAGCTTACAGTAGAAGAAGAAGCGCTTCCTGTTCTATGGGGGCGGGTGCTTACCTTGGCGGTTGCTTGCGTAGAAGAAGAAGCGCTTCCTGTTCTACCGGGAAAAAAGATGGCGGCTGTTTACCGAAGTTGCGAGATCGAAACTTTATGAAAATGAATCGTAATAAAGCGCACCGGGTTATAAGGCGCACTGTTAGCTTTTGAGAAAATTTGTGGTTTTTAGGTGCGCCTTATAGTGCGGAAAATACGGTAATTGCTGATGCGGGTTCATTGATTTTTAAATGTGCCAGAAAATAACCCGTTTTGTACACTGTTGATGTGTTTCAATGTACAGTAAAAGTGTTTCTGTATAGTATTTCTCCAGCAATGGTCATGTGGTGACATCAATGATGGTATTTTGAGAGGTAATCATTGAAGTGGGACATCACTGAAGGCCTAGGTGGGAAACGCACGGCTCGCCACTGTACTAGATTATGGTGTACCAAGCGCTGGTGGACGACTGTCGGTCAGCCGTGGTTTCGCACAACTTAACATAAGTCCTCAATTCGAAAAAGGCCACGGATTGTTTGGATAATATCCCCGTGCTAAAATCCAGGCATTCAACATTTGTTTACTTGAAAGAAGACAAAGCAAGAGGGGCTTGTGTACAGCGACTGTAATAACTGTGATAAATGTTTCATATTTCAGCCGGCTTACCAGTGTTGTGTTGCTCCTATTTCCTGTAGTTGTAGAGTAAAACACTAAATGATCACCAAGAGGTATGCTGTGAAGATAACAAGTAAATGCATGCAGGATTGGACGTGTTCATGATAAAACGATTACGCAGCAATTATAAGCAAGGGTTGGCCCTCGGAGGGGAGTGTAGTACGACAAATGGAAATCCCAACATCAAAGAAGATTTCACGCGTGCATCATCATTAAAAATGTATCAACATGCTCATCTGCTACATGGTGGTTGAAAGGGGAGGATCAAAACAGCTTAATTTATTCACTTCACCCGCCATCTTGGACGTACAACTGGGCAATAGGAGAGAAAGGAGGTCGGTATACACGTACACCAGGGTTGGCCATTACGTGGATGGCGAGCTAGCGGTGGATGGTGGAGGGTGTGTCAGTCCATCGCCAGCCAGGCATTAAAAAAATTGACCTAAAAATGATGGATCGTCAATCTTCACCAAGACGTCACTTTGGTCACTTGATTGACATTCACGGCACCCGAGGGTCTTGTGAGATGACGCTGGCTGCTGCCAGATCATTATTAAGAAAAAATGACCGACAGGAAGGCGAGAAACACTTTTTATTTCAACAGACTCTCGCGCCGTACCCGCCGTCAAAACTCTAAAGACCGACCGCACAGTTCCTGTCTTCACAATAAAAGCGCTGCTCCATCCTGCCTATCGCTAACAAAGTAAGAGTCTCAGAAATTTTGCCCGCCAATGTATTTCTTGTAAAGTGTATAAAAAGGAGTCCAATACCACTTTTATGTGGTATTGGACAGAAAGGAGTACTTTTTTTAGGGATGTCCGTTAATGGCTTTTTGCCGATATCCGATATTCCGATATTGTCCAACTTTTTAATTACCGATACCGATATCAACCGATATATGCAGTCGTGGAATTAACACATTATTATGCCTAATTTAGGTATGGTGAAGATAAGGTACTTTTTAAAAATAATAATAAAATAAAATAAGATAAATAAATTAAAAACAATATCTTGAATAAAAAAGAAAGTAAAACAATACAAAAACAGTTACATAGAAACTAGTAATTAATGAAAACTAGTAAAATTAACTGTTAAAGGTTAGTACTATTAGTGGACCAGCAGCATGCACAATCATGTGTGCTTACGGACTGTATCCCTTGCAGACTGTATTGATATATATTGATATATAATGTAGGAACCAGAATATTAATAACAGAAAGAAACAACCCTTTTGTGTGAATGAGTGTAAATGGGGGAGGGAGGTTTTTTGGGTTGGTGCACTAATTGTAAGTGTATCTTGTGTTTTTTATGTTGATTGAAAAAATAAAAAATAAAAAAAAAAGATACCGATAAAAAAAAAAAAACGATACCGATAATTTCCAATATTACATTTCAAAGCATTTATCGGCCGAAAATATCGGCAGGCCGATATTATCGGACATCTCTACTTTTTTTCTCCTCCATTTGAAAATGTGTACGTTATCATCACCACTGTCTGATTCCAATCAATGCAAGTCATCAGAATCAGGTCATACACCAACTTATATTCTTGTCTTCATGAAAGAAAGGAATGTTAAACATGCTTGTATTATCATTAAACACCTTTAACTTGTTAACAAAAATGGCAAAATAAATAAATACATATATATATACACGTATATATATATATATATATATATATATATATATATATATATATATATATATATATATATATATATATATATATATATATATATATGTATATACACATATATATATATATATATATATATATATATATATATATATATATATATATATATATATATATATATATATATATATATATATATATATATATGAAGTAGATCACCTGGACTTGGTCATTAAAAAAGTATCTAGCCTGCTGACAAAGTGTGTACACCCCTGATGTACACACACACACACACACACACACACACACACACACACACACACACACACACACACACACAGACACAGAAGCCATGGCACCCTACAGTGACTGTTCTCCCTCCCTTGGCGCCGCTGCCAGACACACGGGCGGCTAACTGACTGTCTTGATGTCTGCTCACAGACACAGCCACCGCATCCAAACGCACGTACACGCAGGGCCAGACCCCAACAAACGCACACGGCTTATAAAACAACCCCGGGAGCTACAAGGCAGATTAAAGCCGCGTTTCACAAGCGGCAAAACAAACTGCAATACTGCGATTGCACCCGAGCTATCTTAGGACCATGAATATAAGTGTGCACATTCTTGCAGGGTTTGCAGGAACAGCATTATAAACAGTGTGTGCGTGTGGAGTGTGTGTGTGTGTGTGTGTGTGTGTGTGTGTGTGTGTGTGTGTGTGTGTGTGTGTGTGTGTGTGTGTGTGTGTGTGTGTGTGTGTGTGTGTGTGTGTGTGTGTGTGTGTGCAGAGCGAGGTTGTGTCTCAAATGCCAAGTTTAAGTCGGTGGCTTGTGTCGAGTGGCAATACCCATACGTTGCATCACATTTGAGGCGACACGTCAAAGAGAAGAATATTGACACCCTGAAACTATCATTGTCCACAAGGGGAAGAAACTGCTGCAGAAGCAATAACTTCTCCAGGTATGAGAGATTACAGGATGATCAAATGCAGGTCAAAGAATCTGCCACTGGGGAAAACAAAAAGGGTTGCAATGCATTGTTTTGTTTGTTAAATGTCCATCCATCCATCCATCCATCTTCTTCCGCTTATCCGAGGTCGGGTCGCGGGGGCAGCAGCCTAAGCAGGGAAGCCCAGACTTCCCTCTCCCCAGCCACTTCGTCCAGCTCTTCCTGTGGGACCCCGAGGCGTTCCCAGGCCAGCCGAGAGACATAGTCTTCCCAACGTGTCCTGGGTCTTCCCCGCGGCCTCCTACCGGTCGGACGTGCCCTAAACACCTCCCTAGGGAGGCGTTCGGGTGGCATCCTGACCAGATGCCCGAACCACCTCATCTGGCTCCTCTCGATGTGGAGGAGCAGCGGCTTTACTTTGAGCTCCCCCCGGATGGCAGAGCTTCTCACCCTATCTCTAAGGGAGAGCCCCGCCACCCGGCGGAGGAAACTCATTTCGGCCGCTTGTACCCGTGATCTTGTCCTTTCGGTCATAACCCAAAGCTCATGACCATAGGTGAGGATGGGAACGTAGATTGACCGGTAAATTGAGAGCTTTGCCTTCCGGCTTAGCTCCTTCTTCACCACAACGGATCGATACAGAATCCGCATCACTGAAGACGCCGCACCGATCCGCCTGTCGATCTCACGATCCACTCTTCCCTCACTCGTGAACAAGACTTGTTTGTTAAATGTGTTCAAATTAAATGCATTATGTTGGCCAGGTGTCACGGCGCATGCGCAATCCCTCATTTGTGAATTGTATTTATATAGTGCTTTTCTCTAGTGACTCAAAGCACTTTTACATAGTGAAACCCAATATCTAAGTTACATTTTAAAACCAGTGTGGGTGGCACTGGGAGCAGGTGGGTAAAGTGTCTTGCCCAAGGACACAACGGCAGTGACTAGGATGGCGGAGGCTGGGATCGAACCTGGAAACCTCAAGTTGCTGGCACGTCAACTCTACCAACCGAGCTATACCGCCATCTGCAGCAAGCGCCCCAGGACACGCCCCTGCTCGCTCTTCCCGCATCGCGGCCACGTGCCTGCACAGCTGTAGGCAATCACCATTATGCGCACCTGGAGCTGATGAGGGCAGACGGCATAAGGACCAGCAGACCCGAAGATCCAGTGCCGGAACGTAGTTCACTCCAAGTAGTAAGCATCCTGTCTCTGGCTTCCTTCTCTGTGTTTTCCCCTTTGCCCGTGTCTTATATGTTCCTCTGTGTTCCCCGCAGGGTTCCTTCCGTCTCCACTGATCGAGCTGTGCGCCTCGCTTCTGTGGACTCCCCACCGGACTTTGGGATGCTCCCCTCGACCCTCGACCCTTGCTCGGACAGGGACCTGGACGCCTCTCTCCAGCCCCTGAACTCTCGCTTGCCCATGGACTTCCGTGAGCAAGTGGGGGCGGCATGGCGAAGTTGGGAGAGTGGCCGTGCCAGCAATCTAAGGGTGACTGGTTCAATCCCCGCCTTCTACTATCCTAGTCACGTCCGTTGTGTCCTTGAGCAAGACTCTTCACCCTTGCTCCTGATGGGTGCTTGTTAGCGCCGTGCATGGCAGCTCCCGCCATCAGTGTGTGAATGTGTGTGTGTGAATGGGTGAATGTGAAAATAGTGTCAAAGCACTTTGAGTTCCATAAAAAGGTAGAAAAGCGCTATACAAGTATAACCCATTTACCATTTTCCTTCTTGCCTAGCCCCTCTGCACTTCTGAACGATTCCTCCAACACGCACATACAACACCCTCTGGTTACATTCACATTGCTAATACTTCACATTGTCTTGCACCATACACTCTTAGTAGCATACACACCCCAGTACATCATCAGTTTCAATAAACCTATTGGACTGATTCCTGCCGTTGTGTCGTCTCCTTCCCCCGCCGTACGTAACACCAGGAAGACTAAAAGTATTGAGACAAACTGATCAAATCAATAGATATGTTACATATGGGGTTTTGCTCGACTTCCAAATACCGTATTTTCCGCACTATAAGGCGCACCTAAAAACCACAATTTTTCTCAAAAGCTGACAGTGCGCCTTATAACCCGGTGCGCTTTATTACGATTCATTTTCATAAAGTTTCGATCTCGCAACTTCGGTAAACAGCCGCCATCTTTTTTCCCGGTAGAACAGGAAGCGCTTCTTCTTCTACGCAAGCAACCGCCAAGGAAAGCACCCGCCCCCATAGAACAGGAAGCGCTTCTTCTTCTACCCGCCCCCGGAAGAAGAAGAAAAAACGCGCGGATATCACCGTACGTTTCATTTCCTGTTTACATCTGTAAAGACCACAAAATGGCTCCTACAAAGCGACAAGGATCCGGTTCATAAAAAGACGCAATCTCTCCATCCGCACACGGATTACTACCGTATTTCACAGCAACTGATATTCCTGTGAACCGCACTGTGGAACGGGAGCACGTACGGTGAATATTCGCACCACAGGGAATGAGAAGTCATCCTTCACTGTGGTTCTAGCTTGCCATGCTAACTTCCACCCATGGTGATATTCAAAAGGAAGACCTTGCCAAAAGAGACCTTTCCAGCCGGCGTCATCATAAAAGCTAACTCGAAGGGATGGATGGATGAAGAAAAGATGAGCGAGTGGTTAAGGGAAGTTTACGCGAAGAGGCCGGGTGGCTTTTTTCACACAGCTCCGAAGGCGAACACACCTTCACTAAGACGGGCAGACAGCGCCGGACGACATACGCCAACATTTGCCAGTGGATCGTAAATGCCTGGGCAGATATTTCGGTCACAACTGTGGTCCGAGCTTTCCGGAAGGCAGGATTCACAGAACTGCTGCACAACAACAGCGACACTGAATCCGATGACTTCGACGAGACGGAGCCGGCCATTTTTGGATCCCACGCTTGCGCAACTTTTCAATTCGGACACCGAAGACGAAGAATTCGAAGGATTTACGAATGAAGAATAACTTCAGAAGGTGAGCGCTATGTTTATTTTGTGTGTTGTGACATTAACGTTCGAGCAACATTATGTTGCTTTTGCTCTACACCATTTTGAATTTTACTATGTTTGTGATTGCACATTTGCGTACATTTTGGGACAGAGTTGTTAGAACGCTGGTTTTCAATATATTATTAAAGTTTGACTGAACTATCTGACTGTTTTTTTGACATTTACTTTAGCGCAGCGTTTTTTTGACATTCACTTTAGCGCAGCGTAGGCGCGGCTTATAGTCCGGGGCGGCTTATTGGTGGACAAAATTATGAAATATGTAATTCATAGAAGGTGCAGCTAATAATCCGGTGCGCCTTATAGTGCGGAAAATACGGTAGGCCTCAAATCGTATTTCTTAATTTTATTATTTATTATTAATACAATTGTGTTAATATTATTAATATCAATATAATGAATGATTGTATTCAATTAATTTAGAGCACACTGTTGTAGTACTCTTAAATGTATGGTATTAAAGGAGCTTTTAATTCAAAACACTTATCTCAAATCAACATTGCCCATTGAATTGCATCAAAATTAATTAAATTGGTGCGTGGCGCCCACAAAACAGCA
The DNA here is from genome assembly GCF_033978685.3 of Nerophis lumbriciformis. Lineage (NCBI taxonomy): Eukaryota > Metazoa > Chordata > Actinopteri > Syngnathiformes > Syngnathidae > Nerophis > Nerophis lumbriciformis. The sequence continues at coordinate 4,677,764 of NC_084566.2, forward strand.
AGATTTTAACATGTAACGTGCCTTTTAAAATGAAACCTTTTAGATAAGAAATATTGTTTTAACATGTTCTATCTACACTTCTGTTAAAATGTAACCTTAGTGCTTATTCTTCTGTTGTTTGATACTTTAGATTAGTTTTGGATGACACCACAAATTTAGGTATCGATCCGATACCGAGTAGTTACAGGATCATACATTGGTCATATTCAGGCACATATTTCTTTAGTTTATAAACATAATATGAATTTTTTTTGAAAGAAAAAATATTGGGTGATGTTAAAAAATATCGATGTAATCATAGTAATATCAACTAGATACGTCCCTGTACTTGGTATCATTTCAGTGGATGTCAGGTGTAGATCCACCCATGGCATTTGTTTACATTGTGACGCCGGTGAGCTATTGTATCCTCCTACGGTGTGTAGTGAAGCATGTTTAGCTATTCCTCATCCTCCAGTGATAATGGTACTTGTAAGAAACGTACTTTATTTGTTGCCATGAAGGCCAGGATTAGTGATTTAGAAGTAACTAAAACACTGCTGACTGCGACTGGACATGTCTTAAAGGCCTACTGAAATGTGATTTTCTTATTTAAACGGGGATAGCAGGTCCATTCTATGTGTCATACTTGATAATTTCGCGATATTGCCATATTTTTGCTGAAAGGATTTAGTAGAGAACATCGACGATAAAGTTCGCAACTTTTGGTCGCTGATAAAAAAGCCTTGCCTGTACCGGAAGTAGCAGACGAGTAGCGTGAAGTCACAGGTTGTGGAGCTCCTCACATCCGCACATTGTTTACAATCATGGCCACCAGCAGCGAGAGCGATTCGGACCGAGAAAGCGACGATTTCCCCATTAATTTGAGCGAGGATGAAAGATTTGTGGATGAGGAAAGTGAGAGTGAAGGACTAGAGGGCAGTGGGAGCGATTCAGATAGGGAAGATGCTGTGAGAGGCGGGTGGGACCTGATATTCAGCTGGGAATGACTAAAACAGTAAATAAACACAAGACATATATATACTCTATTAGCCACAACACAACCAGGCTTATATTTAATATGCCACAAATTAATCCCGCATAACAAACAACTCCCCCCTCCCGTCCATATAACCCGCCAATACAACTCAAACACCTGCACGACACACTCAATCCCACAGCCCAAAGTACCGTTCACCTCCCCAAAGTTCATACAGCACATATATTTCCCCAAAGTCCCCAAAGTTACGTACGTGACATTCACATAGCGGCACGCACGTACGGGCAAGCAATCACATGTTTGGAAGCCGCAGCTGCATGCGTACTCACGGTACCGTGTCTGCGCATCCAACTCAAAGTCCTCCTGGTAAGAGTCTTTGTTGTCCCAGTTCTCCACAGGCCAATGGTAAAGCTTGACTGTCATCTTCCGGGAATGTAAACAATGAAACACCGGCTGTGTTATCCGGCACAACAGTCAGGGGGTGCATTCTACGGCGGGGGTGCGTTATACGGCACAACACCTGCCGCAATACACCGCTTCCCACCTACAGCTTTCTTCTTTGCTGTCTCCATTGTTCATTGAACAAATTGCAAAAGATTCACCAATACAGATGTCCAGAATACTGTGGAATTTTGCGATGAAAACAGACGACTTAATAGCTGGCCACCATGCTGTCCCAAAATGTCCTCCACAATCCGTGACGTCACGCGCAGGCGTCATCATACCGAGACGTTTTCAGCAGGATATTTCGCGCAAAATTTAAAATTGCACTTTAGTAAGCTAACCCGGTCGTATTGGCATGTGTTGCAATGTTAAGATTTCATCATTGATATATAAACTATCAGACTGCATGGTCGGTAGTAGTGGGTTTGACTAGGCCTTTAAAGCACCTCTTCCTGAGGGCGTTTCAGTGTTATAACTTCACCTTTATCTTTAGTTTTTAAGCCAAAATGCGTCCATTCTCCCTTTTCTGTCTACACACTGTGTCTGCTTGTAAGTACTCCGTGTGTGTGTGCGCTGCCGAACATGCTCCTCTGCTCGTAAAAGCAACAATGTCACGACGCGCCGTCATGCCCGTTAAAAAAAGGGAGTGGGGGGATTTTTTAGAAGCTGTATAGTACCGAATATGATTAATTAATACACCGGTACTCTACCCACTCAGTGGCCTTGTGCAGTGGTTCTCAACCTTTTTTCAGTGATGTAACCACGGTGAACATGTTTTTAATTCAAGTACCCCCTAATCAGAGAAAAGCATTTTTGGTTGAAAAAAAGAGACAAAGAAGTAAAATACAGCACTATGTCATCAGTTTCTGATTTATTAAATTGTATAACAGTGCAAAATATTGCTCATTTGTAGTGGTCTTTCTTGAACTATTTGGAAAAAAAGATATAAAAAGAACTAAAAACTTGTTGAAAAATAAACAAGTGATTCAATTATATATAAAGATTTCTACACCGAAGTAATCATCAACTTAAAGTGCCTTCTTTGGGGATTGTAATCGAGATCCATCTGGATTCATGAACTTAATTCTAAACATTTCTTCACAAAAAAATAAATCTTTGAAATCAATATTTATGGAACATGTCCACAAAAATCTAGCTTTCAACACTGAATATTGCATTGTTGCATTTCTTTTCACAGTTCTTTTTGACAGACATTTTAGTGAGGGTCAAACCATCATGGCATGGGGGAAACTCTGGGTTTATGGTAATGAATGGAATAGCCTACTTGATTTGTTGTTCAGTTTATGAACTTACATTCATATTTTGTTGAAGTAGTATTCAATAATTATATTTATAAAGGATTTTTGAATTGTTGCTATTTTTAGAATATTTAAAAAAAAATCTCACGTACCTCTTGGCATACCTTCAAGTACCCCCAGGGGTACGCGTACCCCCATTTGAGAACCACTGGCCTAGTGGGTAGAGTGTCCACCCTGAGATCGGTAGGTTGTGAGTTCAAACCCCGGCCGAGTCATACCAAAGACTATTAAAAAAATGGGACCCATTACCTCCCTGCTTGGCACTCAGCATCAAGGGTTGGAATTGGGGGTTAAATCACCAAAAATGATTCCCGGGCGCGGCACCGCTGCTGCCCACTGCTCCCCTCACCTCCCAGGGGTTGATCAAGGGGATGGGTCGAAAGCAGAGGACAAATTTCACCACATTGAGTGTTTGTGTTTGACAATCATTGGTACTTTAACTTAACTTTACGATACTAGTACCATTATACCGTACAACCCTACCCCATTATGTAGGCTTGACTTTTCAGACAGACCCTGAGATGGTTTTTATGTGCACGCTCGGACAAGGTAGGACTGTGCGGAGACGAGCATTCCAACATGTGTCAAAGTGGCTGACTGATACACAATACGTGCATGGATCCTAACTTCATTACATGAGTTCTGCTTCACCGAGCCAGAGAGAAAGAGCAAGCGATACGTTAGCAAACCCACAGAGGATCCTAAGGACAGGCAGCAGTGGGTCCAGACAGGCTTCATTTCATTTGGAAGTAACCCAATTGAGTATTTGATCTGATTTGCGAATATTTGGAGTAGAGGAGTTCCTGTACTGCGCGGACCCGTCATTCATCGCTTGTGTTGGCTTTCCGACACGGGAGGAGGATGGAACATAAGATCAACAAGCAATTAGTCTCCCCTGTGGGAAAATAACCCACAATTGAACTGACTGCAAAACAAAGGGAGAAAGAAACAAAACATTCCTCTCCTTCCAAGTGGTCTCCACAGTGATCTTCCAGCATTGTTCATTCTCCTCTCACATATTTATGCCTTTGTTTTCTCTTCTCCTCACGGATTGACAGCTCTGCATCCTCATCTCAGCCAGCCAACAGAGGTACTAGTCATCACAACCCAACTGTGATGACCTCACGTAGCTTGCCGCCACCCGTCCAACCGGGTTGAGCGCTGTCAGCGATACGTGAAGTGTCAGTCAGCTCTTTTTATTTGACGCCCGGATTCTAAAAACGGGGTCTGTTCCGCATCGATTCCTGTTCTACAAAACCTCCGACGGCAGGCTGGAATAAAAGCCGAGAGTTGGGTTTCAGAGGTGAGGCCGGGCCGAGCGTATAATGAAGTACAGACTGCGGCCCATGCATCATACACCGTGTCACCTTGTTGCCCGCATGCGCTCGCAAAAACGTGCCGTTGCAAAGCGCGCGCAGTCGCTGAGAATAAGAATTAATTGGAGACGTGGGATTTATAGGTCGCGCGGAATAAGAATTACATTAGGCTGTCACAGAAGAATAAGCGGGCGCGAGCGAGGTAAAATGAAAAATTGCAGTGGGGAGTCGGGGGCAACCAATGAAAAGGATTATGAGGAGGACTGGCTTTTCTACCAATCGAGGTTGGCGTACTCAAACTTCACCCAAAGAAGGATGAAGGTTGTTGGTTCAACTCCACTCACAGGAGTGATGACCACCAATTTGGAGAAAAGGACATTGTTCAAGCCGATGATCGCAGTGTCTTCATCCGTCCTTCTAAGGATATTTTAAATAGGATCGACCTTCCATTTGATTGGTGTTGCAAGGGTCACGCTTATCAAAACCCAGTACTGCCTTAATATTTCTATTATTTAGGCCAGACCTGGGCAATTAAGGCCGGGGGGGCCACATGCGGCCCGTTAAGCTTTTCAATCTGGCCCAACGGACATTCCCAAATATGTTTTTAGATCTTTAAGATGGAAACAGTAGCTGCCATTATGATGTGCAGTGATGTTTGGAATGGCTACAATCTGCGCTTTTGCATTATATACTAGTTACAATGGTCATCTAATTAGTTTCTATGTTAATCTAAGTAGTTACTATGGTCATCTAATTTGTTACTATGGTCATCTAATTCGTTACTATGGTTATCTAATTAGTTACTATGGTCATCTAATTCGTTACTATGGTCATCTAATTCGTTACTATGGTCATCTAATTAGTTAAATGGTCATCAAATTAGTTACTATGGTCATCTAATTTGTTACTATGGTCATCTAATTAGTTTCTATGGTCATCTAAGTTGTTACTATGGTTATCTAATTAGTTACTATGGTCATCTAATTCGTTAATATGGTCATCTAATTAGTTACTATGGTCATCTAATCCGTTACTATGGTCATCTAATTAGTTTCTATGTTAATCTAAGTAGTTACTATGGTCATCTAATTCGTTACTATGGTCATCTAATTTGTTACTATGGTTATCTAATTAGTTACTATGGTCATCTAATTCGTTACTATGGTCATCTAATTAGTTACTATGGTCATCTAATTCGTTACTATGGTCATCTAATTAGTTACTATAGTAATCTAAGTCACAGCAGCTCAGACGAGGCACCAAGCAGTGTGGGTGGGGAGCGTACTCACGGTACCGCGTCTGCGCATCCAACTCAAAGTCCTCCTGTTAAGAGTCTCTGTTGTCCCAGTTCTCCACAGGCCAATGGTAAAGCTTGACTGTCATCTTTCGGGAATGTAAACAATGAAACACCGGCCGTGTTTGTGTTGCTGCAGCCGCCCGCAATACACCGCTTCCCACCTACAGCTTTCTTCTTTGCTGTCTCCATTGTTCATTGAACAAATTGCAAAAGATTCACCAACACAGATGTCCAGAATACTGTGGAATTTTGCGATGAAAACAGATGACTTAATAGCTGGCCACCATGCTGTCCCAAAATGTCCTCTACAATCCGTGACGTCACGCTCAGGCGTCATCATACCGAGACGTTTTCAGCAGGATATTCCGCGCAAAATTTAAAATTGCACTTTAGTAAGCTAACCAGGCCGTATTGGCATGTGTTGCAATGTTAAGATGTCATCATTGATATATAAACTATCAGACTGCGTGGTCGGTAGTAGTGGGTTTCAGTAGGCCTTTAAGCTTGTAAATCCATCGTGTTTGAACACATCATGTTTTACCTAAAGTGAAACATTTTCTGTTGCTGCTTCTCATCACCTTTGGTATAAGCAACTCTGTTAACATTAAGTAGAGAAAAAGGTATGGATCTTGTCACAGATTGATTTTTTTCCTCTTAAGTCTATTGTAGTAATACGTACACTTTTTTTTTTGCAATTGTCTCAGTTTTAAAACCCCAGCTTGGCCGCATGTGGAAGCTTAAAATAAATGGTGCATGACCCACAAATGGGGCAGGAGTTGCACAGAAACGTCAATGACCCCTCCGACACCCTTAACCCCAGCCCTCATTTATCACATGGAATGGATCATACACTCTGCACCGGCTCTGCAGTCACACATAGACCCCCCCTTCCTTATTGGCGAGTTCAGACTAGCTTATGATTAGGTTAAAACCCCAGTTGACCCCTACTTCAGTATTCAGTCACTGGTGGAGTCACAGGAGGGTGCCGGTGTCGTTTAAATGAGTGTATCATTATTTGCTGTTTTATTTGTCGGAAGGGCACAAAATGTGACAACAACAACAAAAGCTCAAACGGTGGTGGAGCCCATTGGTATTCCATCTTCCTCTTCATCTGTCACCGCTCATTTTGCTGCCACCATCCACGTAATGAGATGCTTCTTCGGTCCAGGTGTTCATTTTCTCTTCAAGGTCATTGAATGGCACAATACAATTACTTGAAACAAAGGTTCGGGATTGAAACAAAGGCTTGTCAGAAGCCTTACAGAATACCCACAGGCCTATTTAAGCTGGGGACAAACTGTGTTTTTAAGGGTATGGCTGCAAAAACATCTTTAATAAATTGCTAATATAGGTCGACGGGGACTCGTTCAGCCCAGATCTATGCAACTTCACACGCAAGCTGTCTTATTTAAAGGCGTCCAGGGTTCAAAGCGATGACATCATTTGGCAAGTCTGGTCAGCGTCACGTCGTCACCTGGTAATCTCTCACACCGAGGGAATGCAAGCGGGAAATAAATATTTTATCCAGAATAAAAGGGATGATTGAAGGAGCCCACGACCCACGTCATCTGCCTTTCAATGCTGCTCAACGGTTCCCTCCCACTGATCATTAATCATCCATCCATTCTGGCCATGTCACGACCCTATGTCCACACCCTGATCTTGCAAGGACAACCTCAGTGCTTCTCCTCTAGATCTCACACTCACAATAGGTCTCATGTTCATTTGGGATTATATTACTCTATTTACTAATTCCCTGTTGATGTCAATTATTGTTATTACTCATGTTCAGTTTTTCATCATTTTTCCATGACGTTTACTTCTTTTACAGTATGTAAAATATGTTCTGCACCCACAGAATTGTGGTATTAAAAAAAGTCCATCCTACCCTTTTGCTTAATAGCTATTTATTTTCTGCCGTGGTTTCATCTAGACTTCTTTTTTTTCCATTCACTCAATATCAACATAAACATTAAAACTAAAAAAAAGACAACAATCATTAGTGTAAAGGAGTAGAAAGTAGAGATGTCCGATAATATCGGCCTGCCGATATTGTCGGACGATAAATGCGTTAAAATGTAATATCGGAATTTATCGGTATCGTTTTTTTTATTATCGGTATCGGTTTTTTGTTTTTGTTTTTTTTTTATTAAATCAACATAAAAAACACAAGATACACTTACAATTAGTGCACCAACCCCAAAAACCTCCCTCCTCCATTTACACTCATTCACACAAAAGGGTTGTTTCTTTCTGTTATTAATATTCTGGTTCCTACATTATATATCAATATATATCAATACAGTCTGCAAGGGATACAGTCCGTAAGCACACATGATTGTGCATGCTGCTGGGCCACTAATAGTACTAACCTTTAACAGTTAATTTTACTAATTTTCATTAATTACTAGTTTCTATGTAACTGTTTTTGTATTGTTTTACTTTCTTTTTTATTCAAGATATTGTTTTTAATTTATTTATCTTATTTTTTTTTTTTTTTAAAGTACCTTATCTTCACCATACCTAAATTAGGCATAATAATGTGTAGCTGAGATAGGCTCCAGCGCCCCCCGCGACCCCAAAAGGGAATAAGCGGTAGAAAATGGATGGATGGAATGTGTTAATTCCACGACTGCATATATTGGTTGATATCGGTATCGGTAATTAAAGAGTTGGACAATATCGGAATATCGGATATCGGCAAAAAGCCATTAACGGACATCCCTAGTAGAAAGTATACACTTACTTGTAATTAGATAATGGCTTTTTTGCCGATATCTGATATTCCGATATTGTCCAACTCTTAATTACAGATTCCGATATCAACCGATACCGATATATACAGTCGTGGAATTAACACATTACTATCCCTAATTTTGTTGTGATGCCCCGCTGGATGCATTAAACAATGTAACAAGGTTTTCCAAAATAAATCAACTCAAGTTATGGAAAAAAGTGCCAACATGGCACTGGCATATTTATTACTGAAGTCACAAAGTGCATTATGTTTTTTAACATGCCTCAAAATAGCAGCTTGGAATTTGGGACATGCTCTCCCTGAGAGAGCATGAGGAGGTTGAGCTGGGCGGGGTTGAGGTGTGTGTGGGAGTGTGTGTGTGTGGGGGGGGGGGGGGGGGGGTGTAGCGGTAGCGGGGGGTGTATATTGTAGCGTCCCGGAAGAGTTAGTGCTGCAAGGGGTTCTGGGTATTTGTTCTGTTGTGTTTTTGTTGTGCTACGGTGCGGATGTTCTCCCGAAATGTGCTTGTCATTCTTGTTTGGTGTGGGATCACAGTGTGGCGCATATTTGTAACAGTGTTAAAGTGGTTTATACGGCCACCCTCAGTGTGACCTGTATCGCTGTTGACCAAGTATGAAAGGCATTCACTTGTGTGTGTGTGTGTGTGAAAAGCCGTAGATATTTAGTGATTGGGCCGGCACGCAAAGGCAGTGCCTTTAAGGTTTATTGGTGCTCTGTACTTCTCCCTACGTCCATGTACCACTCCGTACAGCGGCGTTTTAAAAAGTCATACGTATATTTTACTTTTTGAAACCGATACCGATAATTTCCGATATTACATTTTAAAGCATTTATCGGCCGATAATATCGGCAGTCGATATAATCGAACATCTCTACTTATCATATCTGCCGCCTATTCGCACAGATACAACATCCGCTTTTAAAGTCAGAACACTATAAAGGCCTTATTTTTTTTCATAGCATAAAACACAAAATAAACACAATCATCATCTTACTCAAAGTCATCCCTTTTTGTCCTTCAGAATTTTTATTTTTTTAATCCAAATCCTTTTTTTGTGTTGTTTCAAGCAAGCAAGTTAGCGTTTAGCATGCCTGCTTGGGCTTGCTCTTACTTGGTGTGTAACATGTTTAGGCTCATCCTCCAGTGATAATGGTATTTGTAAGACATGCGTTGATGGCGAAAAGGCGGTGACGATGATTAACTTAGATTAACGCTGAGTATGGAGAGAGACAGTTAGCTGCTAGCCGCCTCTCTCAGATGGGGGACCAAAAATAAATAAAGTAACATCCAGCGGGGATCGGCTTTTGTGATCTGAAGGCATTCAGATCACAAAATTACCTCGATTTTTATTGTTCAACTCTCAAGTACGGCTCTACTCTAATAATTTGGGATTTATATAGCGCTTTTCTAAGTACCCAAAGTCGCTTTACATGTAGAACCCATCATTCATTCACACCTGGTGGTGGTAAGCTACTTTCATAGCCACAGCTGCCCTGGGGTAGACTGACGGAAGCGTGGCTGCAATTTTGCGCCAACGGCCCCTCCGACCACCACCTATCATTCATCATTCAATTCACCGGTGTGAGTGGCACCGGGGGCAAAGGGTGAAGTGTCCCGCCCAAGGACACAACGGCAGCGATTTTTTTGGATGGTAAGAGGCGGGGAGCGAACCTGCAACCCTCAGGTTTCTGGCACGGTTGCTCTACCCACTACACCATGCCGCCCCTCTAATGCACCCTTCACACCTGGCTTGTGTAACTACACAATCGGCAGTGTATTGTGTATCAGTGGAGAGAAAATTACAGTTACCGTATTTTCCGCACTATAAGGCGCACCTAAAAACCACAATTTTTCTCAAAAGCTGACAGTGCGCCTTATAACCCGGTGCGCTTTATTACGATTCATTTTCATAAAGTTTCGATCTCGCAACTTCGGTAAACAGCCGCCATCTTTTTTCCCGGTAGAACAGGAAGCGCTTCTTCTTCTACGCAAGCAACCGCCAAGGAAAGCACCCGCCCCCATAGAACAGGAAGCGCTTCTTCTTCTACTGTAAGCAACCACCCGCCCCCGGAAGAAGAAGAAAAAACGCGCGGATATCACCGTACGTTTCATTTCCTGTTTACATCTGTAAAGACCACAAAATGGCTCCTCCTAAGCGACAAGGATCCGGTTCATAAAAAGACGCAATCTCTCCATCCGCACACGGATTACTACCGTATTTCACAGCAACTGATATTCCTGTGAACCGCACTGTGGAACGGGAGCACGTACGGTGAATATTCGCACCACAGGGAATGAGAAGTCATCCTTCACTGTGGTTCTAGCTTGCCATGCTAACTTCCACCCATGGTGATATTCAAAAGGAAGACCTTGCCAAAAGAGACCTTTCCAGCCGGCGTCATCATAAAAGCTAACTCGAAGGGATGGATGGATGAAGAAAAGATGAGCGAGTGGTTAAGGGAAGTTTACGCGAAGAGGCCGGGTGGCTTTTTTCACACAGCTCCGAAGGCGAACACACCTTCACTAAGACGGGCAGACAGCGCCGGACGACATACGCCAACATTTGCCAGTGGATCGTAAATGCCTGGGCAGATATTTCGGTCACAACTGTGGTCCGAGCTTTCCGGAAGGCAGGATTCACAGAACTGCTGCACAACAACAGCGACACTGAATCCGATGACTTCGACGAGACGGAGCCGGCCATTTTTGGATCCCACGCTTGCGCAACTTTTCAATTCGGACACCGAAGACGAAGAATTCGAAGGATTTACGAATGAAGAATAACTTCAGAAGGTGAGCGCTATGTTTATTTTGTGTGTTGTGACATTAACGTTCGAGCAACATTATGTTGCTATTGCTCTACACCATTTTGAATTTTACTATGTTTGTGATTGCACATTTGCGTACATTTTGGGACAGAGTTGTTAGAACGCTGGTTTTCAATATATTATTAAAGTTTGACTGAACTATCTGACTGTTTTTTTGACATTCCCTTTAGCGCAGCGTAGGCGCGGCTTATAATCCGGGGCGGCTTATTGGTGGACAAAGTTATGAAATATGTAATTCATTGAAGGTGCGGCTAATAATCCGGTGCGCCTTATAGTGCGGAAAATACGGTATTAGCTTTTAGCAGGGCTGTCAAGTGATTTTTTAAATTGTAATAATTACATTCTTGAACTAAGATTAATCACAAATGCAATTTGCTAGTCAGAATGTCATACAGGATGGTTTTTTTTATGATTTATTGAACTGCAAGTCGTTGATTTGCTCAAAACTTAGTTACAGTAAGTACAGTAAGAATTAGGGGCACGTTTTGAAATTCTCTGCAATAATATAGAAAACTCGGTACTGGGACTCTCGGGTCGCATTGCGAGGAGGCAACGTGCAGGTAAAAGTATTTAATGATGCTCAAAACAAACAAAGATGAGTGCCGCTGGGAAGGCACTTAAGCATAGGGATGGCTATGCAAAAACTAAACTAAAACTGACAGGTGCAAAACAACAAAATGCTGGAATAAAGCAAAACTCACGGCAGGAGGTAATAGCGTCCACGTGAAGAATATCCATTCCAAACTAAGAATGGTGGCTCACACTCGACTTAAATATTCTTAATCACCAACAGAAAACAAGTGAGGGGAAAAGTGCTTGAAGGCTTGTGTAAAGTACCGTATTTTCCGCACTATAAGGCGCACCTAAAAACCACAAATGTTCTCAAAAGCTGACAGTGCGCCTTATAACCCGGTGCGCTTTATTACGATTCATTTTCATAAAGTTTCGATCTCGCAACTTCGGTAAACAGCCGCCATCTTTTTTCCCGGTAGAACAGGAAGCGCTTCTTCTTCTACGCAAGCAACCGCCAAGGAAAGCACCCGCCCCCATAGAACAGGAAGCGCTTCTTCTTCTACCCGCCCCCGGAAGAAGAAGAAAAAACGCGCGGATATCACCGTACGTTTCATTTCCTGTTTACATCTGTAAAGACCACAAAATGGCTCCTACTAAGCGATCCGGTTCATAAAAAGACGCAATCTCTCCATCCGCACACGGATTACTACCGTATTTCAAAGCAACTGATATTCCTGTGAACCGCACTGTGGAACGGGAGCACGTACGGTGAATATTCGCACCACAGGGAATGAGAAGTCATCCTTCACTGTGGTTCTAGCTGGCCATGCTAACTTCCACCCATGGTGATATTCAAAAGGAAGACCTTGCCAAAAGAGACCTTTCCAGCCGGCGTCATCATAAAAGCTAACTCGAAGGGATGGATGGATGAAGAAAAGATGAGCGAGTGGTTAAGGGAAGTTTACGCGAAGAGGCCGGGTGGCTTTTTTCGCACAGCTCCGAAGGCGAACACACCTTCACTAAGACGGGCAGACAGCGCCGGACGACATACGCCAACATTTGCCAGTGGATCGTAAATGCCTGGGCAGATATTTCGGTCACAACTGTGGTCCGAGCTTTCCGGAAGGCAGGATTCACAGAACAACAGCGACACTGACTCCCGATGACTTCGACGAGACGGAACCGGCCATTTTGGATACCACGCTTGCGCAACTTTTCAATTCGGACACCGAAGACGAAGAATTCGAAGGATTTACGAATGAAGAATAACTTCAGAAGGTGAGCGCTATGTTTATTTTGTGTGTTGTGACATTAACGTTCGAGCAACATTATGTTACTATTGCTCTACACCATTTTGAATTTTACTATGTTTGTGATTGCACATTTGCGTACATTTTGGGACAGAGTTGTTAGAACGCTGGTTTTCAATATATTATTAAAGTTTGACTGAACTATCTGACTGTTTTTTTGACATTCACTTTAGCGCAGCGTTTTTTTGACATTCACTTTAGCGCAGCGTAGGCGCGGCTTATAGTCCGGGGCGGCTTATTGGTGGACAAAATTATGAAATATGTAATTCATAGAAGGTGCGGCTAATAATCCGGTGCGCCTTATAGTGCGGAAAATACGGTAGTTGTGAAAAAACACCAACACATTAGGAAGTGCCACCAAAATAAGAGCGCATGACAGGAACAAGCATTAAACACAGAAGAACACCAACAAAACCCAACATAAAGGCACGGACTGGTGTAACCAGCTGTGACAGGTACAGATGTATAGTATATCAATACATCATGTAATGAAGACACCTATAAACAACTTTACACAGTGGACCATTTCTGCACAAAATGAACTGTGCATGAACATCACCTTGTTCAAAGAACAAAAGCAACACAGTGCATGAACTCACAACAAATTACACACCTGCAAATCAGATGGAAATTAGAGGGAATATTGTTTGGGGGTATCCATAATATGCCAATAGGGAGAAGTTTTTATGTACACGATGAGTTGGGTGTGTCTTGACCTCCGCGGCAGAGGCTCCACCGAACCCCTGAGGCTGACTCACCGAACCCCTAGGGTTTGATCGAACCCAGGTTAAGAACCACTGGATTAAGGGCTAAGATTTAGACACAGCAAGTTTTTATGTACACGATGAGTTGGGTGTGTCTTGACCTCCGCGGCAGAGGCTCCACCGAACCCCTGAGGCTGACTCACCGAACCCCTAGGGTTTGATCGAACCCAGGTTAAGAACCACTGGATTAAGGGCTAAGATTTAGACACAGCAAAACATTCATTGCAAACTTCTGACCATAACAGGACCTTTCCCCCTCAATTACTAATAACACAATATTTGAAGCTGCAGAAATGTTGGCCAACAAAAGCGAAACCTCCTGAGAGCGGTGATGTATCGTCCAATTAGGCTTCAGACTGTAACCCTGCTTTGTCTTGACCACAAGGGAGGGACGATATGGAATGTATAAAGATGAGATGAAACAGGAAGTGTCTGACTACATAGAGTATCTTACACTGAATGTTTACCTATTTGATCTCCACTTAGACAACAACTAGAGGGAGCAATGCAAGCGCGGAAATTGTTCAAACCTACTAATTAATGCACCAAGCAGGTGTCTGGTTGACCGCCAGAAATCACGATATGTGCGTGTGTGTGTTTGTGTGTGTATGATTGTAGTCAGCTGGAGGCGTGTCTTAATGAAATTAAACAATGGATGTCCGCTAACTTCTTGCAACTCAACGCCAAGAAAACGGAAATGCTGATTATCGGTCCTGCTAAACACCGACATTTATTTAATAATACCACCTTAACATTTGACAACCAAACAATTACACAAGGCGAATCAGTAAAGAATCTGGGTATTATCTTCGACCCAACTCTCTCGTTTGAATCACACATTAAGAGTGTTACTAAAACGGCCTTCTTTCATCTCCGTAATATCGCTAAAATTTGTTCTATTTTATCCACTAGCGACGCTGAGATCATTATTCATGCGTTCGTTACGTCTCGTCTCGACTACTGTAACGTATTATTTTCGGGTCTCCCTATGTCTAGCATTAAAAAATTACAGTTGGTACAAAATGCGGCTGCTAGACTTTTGACAAGAACAAGAAAGTTTGATCATATTACGCCTATACTGGCTCACCTGCACTGGCTTCCTGTGCACTTAAGATGTGACTTTAAGGTTTTACTACTTACGTATAAAATACTACACGGTCTAGCTCCGTCCTATCTTGTCGATTGCATTGTACCATATGTCCCGGCAAGAAATCTGCGTTCAAAGAACTCCGGCTTATTAGTGATTCCCAGAGCCCAAAAAAAGTCTGCGGGCTATAGAGTGTTTTCTATTCGGGCTCCAGTACTATGGAATGCCCTCCCGGTAACAATTAGAGATGCTACCTCAGTAGAAGCATTTAAGTCCCATCTTAAAACTCATTTGTATACTCTAGCCTTTAAATAGCCCCCCTGTTGGACCAGTTGATCTGCCGTTTCTTTTCTTTTCTCCTCTGCTCCCCTTTTCCTTGAGGGGGGGGGGGCACAGGTCCGGTGGCCATGGATGAAGTGCTGGCTGTCCAGAGTCGGGACCCGGGGTGGACCGCTCGCCTGTGCATCGGCTGGGAACATCTCTACGCTGCTGACCATTCTCCGCTCGGGATGGTGTCCTGCTGGCCCCACTATGGACTGGACTCTTACTATTATGTTGGATCCACTATGGACTGGACTCTCACAATATTATGTCAGACCCACTCGACATCCATTGCTTTCGGTCTCCCCTAGAGGGGGGGGGTTACCCACATATGCGGTCCTCTCCAAGGTTTCTCATAGTCATTCACATCGACGTCCCACTGGGGTGAGTTTTTCCTTGCCCGTATGTGGGCTTTGTACCGAGGATGTCGTTGTGGCTTGTGCAGCCCTTTGAGACACTTGTGATTTAGGGCTATATAAATAAAGATTGATTGATTGATTGATTGATATGCGTGTGTGTGCGCGTGTGTGTGTTCTTGTATTTCTACCCTTCTTGAGACATCAACAAGGAAACATACCTTCCATATGAGGAGGTGTACAAGTTAGGACACAAATCATGTGTGTAAGAAATTGAAATGCACCCCCTTTGGCAAGACACTTTACCCACCTGCTCCCAGTGCCACCCACACTGGTTTAAATGTAACTTAGATATTGGGTTTCACTATGTAAAAGCGCTTTGAGTCAATAGAGAAAAGCGCTATATAAATATAATTCACTTCACTTTGGCCAAAATTTATTTTTTTTAAAAAGTAAATAAATATGTATATAGAGCAGTGTTTTTCAACCACTGTGCCGTGGCACACTAGTGTACCGTGAGATATTGTCTGGTGTGCCGTGGGAGATTATGTAATTTCACTTAGTGGGTTAAAAATATTTTTTGCAAACCAGTAATTATAATCCGCAAATGTGCCGTTGTTGAGTGTCTGTGCTTTCTAGAGCTCGGCGGAGTAGCCGTGTAATACTCTTCCATATCAGTAGGTGGCAGCAGGTAGCTAATTGCTTCGTAGATGTCGTGAACATGGTTTGTCGTGATCACAATATGCAGATGACAGCGGGAGGCAGTGTGCAGGTTAAAAGGTGTCTAATGCTTGAACCAAAAATAAACAAAAGGCAAGTGCCGCTAAGAAAAGGCATTTAATCTTAGGGATGGCTATGCAAAGCTAAGCTAAAACTGAACTGGCTGCAAAGTAAACAAAAACAGAATGCTGGACGACAGCAAAGACTTACAGCGTGTGGAGCAGCAGACGGCGTCCACAAAGTACATCCGTACATGACGTGACAAATTAACAACAAAATAGGAGCGCAAGACAAAAACTAAAACACTACACACAGAAAAAAAGCAAAAAACTCAAAATAAGTCACGGCGTGATGTGACAGGTCATGACAGTACACCTACTTTGAGACAAGAGCTATAGTGATGCATGGTTGGTAATGGTTTGAATTCATATCCAACAATTGCGAGAACAACTTTTTATCGTCAATATCGGCTGCTGAGTTTCATTGTTTAATGTTTTCTGCTCGCGGTGTGCCTCGAGATTTTTTCAATGAAAATAATGTGCCTTGGCTCAGAAAAGGTTGACAAACACTGATATAGAGACATACTGTAATAACTTGAAGAAAGTAATGAAGATTAAAAAGCAATTACAAAAAAAATAAAAAATAACAAAAAGCTTACCTTATTTTATATTTGCATCATATGTATATATTATTAATGTTGTAAATACTAATCTTTATATATGTAGAAAGGGTGGTCCTAAAGAGGGAGGCTTTTGTCACAGGTCTCAAGAAGGTAACACATACAAGAATGTGTGTGTGTGTGTGTGTGTGTGTGTGTGTGTGTGTGTGCTTTCATCAAACGAGGACACAATTTCGCAGACAGCCTACGCCCAATGGGCAGACTGTTGCCATGGCAACCTCCCAGCCCGCACGTTCCCTTTTGGTAAAAAGGCAGGGACCAGCCGACTTGGAGGCCAGACTGAGTTGTGTCAAAGCATCCATAGCATGACCACGATAGCGATCAAGAGCGCTAAATAATCTCTCGGCCGCACGCCGACTCATGGTGACCCCCAGAGCTGTGAGGGTACTATCTCTGCCCCGCACACTGGCCTCAGTCCATTGTACTGGCAGGCAGGGGCGTCCTGCTATGCCAGGCGGAGAGCATTTTAGTCCGATAGGAGGCTGGTCAGAGAGCACATTTGGGGGAGAAATGGAGAAGGTGTGATTGATGTCCAGGGAAAGCACACGGTGCCAAACCTTCACTGGCTGGCAAAGCAGCAGAGACGACACGGAAAATATCAGCGCACAGCAGCCTGCACCTTAGTGCCACTGAAATTAGAAGCGCAGGAGGTTACCAAACACTGCCAGCCGGGGATCATGGTAGTTGATGAAGCAAGAGACAAATATCACTCATTTGGAGGCCTCTCAAAGATGTTGGAGGGTCTTTAAGGGGTTAATGGTCTGTATTTACAAACCCTGTTTCCATATGAGTTGGGAAATTGTGTTAGATGTAAATATAAACGGAATACAATGATTTGCAAATCCTTTTCAACCCATATTCAATTGAATGCACTACAAAGACAAGATATTTGATGTTCAAACCCATAAACATTATTTTTTTTTTGCAAATAATAATTAACTTAGAATTTCATGGCTGCAACACATGCCAAAGTAGTTGGGAAAGGGCATGTTCACCACTGTGTTACATGGCCTTTCCTTTTAACAACACTCAGTAAATGTTTGGGAACTGAGGAGGCACATTTTTTAAGCTTCTCAGGTGGAATTATTTCCCATTCTTGCTTGATGTACAGCTTAAGTTGTTCAACAGTCTGGGGGTCTCCGTTGTGGTATTTTAGGCTTCATAATGCGCCACACATTTTCAATGGGAGACAGGTCTGGACTACAGGCAGGCCAGTCTAGTACCCGCACTCTTTTACTATGAAGCCACGTTGATGTAACACGTGGCTTGGCATTGTCTTGCTGAAATAAGCAGGGGCGTCCATGGTAACGTTGCTTGGATGGCAACATATGTTGCTCCAAAACCTGTATGTACCTTTCAGCATTAATGGCGCCTTCACAGATGTGTAAGTTACCCATGTCTTGGGCACTAATACACCCCCATACCATCACAGATGCTGGCTTTTCAACTTTGCGCCTATAACAATCCGGATGGTTATTTTCCTCTTTGGTCCGGAGGACACGACGTCCACAGTTTCCAAAAACAATTTGAAATGTGGACTCGTCAGACCACAGAACACTTTTCCACTTTGTATCAGTCCACCTTAGATGAGCTCAGGCCCAGCGAAGCCGACGGCGTTTCTGGGTGTTGTTGATAAACGGTTTTCGCCTTGCATAGGAGAGTTTTAACTTGCACTTACAGGTGTAGCGACCAACTGTAGTTACTGACAGTGGGTTTCTGAAGTGTTCCTGAGCCCATGTGGTGATATCCTTTACACACTGATGTCGCTTGTTGATGCAGTACAGCCTGAGGGATCGAAGGTCACGGGCTTAGCTGCTTAAGTGCAGTGATTTCTCCAGATTCTCTGAACCCCTTTGATGATATTACGGACCGTAGATGGTGAAATCCCTAAATTCCTTGCAATAGCTGGTTGAGAAAGTTTTTCTTAAACTGTTCAACAATTTGCTCACGCATTTGTTGACAAAGTGGTGACCCTCGCCCAATCCTTGTTTGTGAATGACTGAGCATTTCATGGAATCTACTTTTATACCCAATCATGGCACCCACCTGTTCCCAATTTGCCTGTTCACCTGTGGGATGTTCCAAATAAGTGTTTGATGAGCATTCCTCAACTTTATCAGTATTTATTGCCACCTTTCCCAACTTCTTTGTCACGTGTTGCTGGGATCAAATTATAAAGTTAATGATTTGCAAAAAAAAAAAAAAATGTTTATCAGTTTGAACTTCAAATATGTTGTCTTTGTCGCATATTCAACTGAATATGGGTTGAAAAGGATTTGCAAATCATTGTATTCCGTTTATATTTACATCTAACACAATTTCCCAACTCATATGGAAACAGGGTTTGTATATCGCCTTTACATGGTACGTCACATTCACCCTTTCACACACACACATTCACACACTGTCATGCAGTGGCGGCCGTGCGTTTCCCACACTGCAAAAACTGAAATCTAAGTAAGATGAAATATCTCAAATAAGGGTGATATTTGCTTATTTTCTGTCTGATAAGATAATTCTTCTCACTAAGCAGATTTTATGTTAGAGTGTTTTACTTGTTTTAAGTGCTTTGGTCCTAAATGATCTCAGTAAGATATTACAGCTTGTAGCTGAGATTTTATGACCTATATTGAGTAAAACATGCTTGAAACTAGAATATCAACTGTTGCAAAGCTGTGTCATCAACACTCACAAGTATAAAACTACTTTTTTCAAGTAATAATTTCTTATTTCAAGCATGAAAAAAAAATCATGACTTTGACACAATTTTGTCTCAAAATTAACACAGATGGACTTTGCTGTTTTATTTTCAATGAAACAATAGAAAATACGTACTCATATAGTAGTACAGTTGGCACAGTGCAGTAAACTGACAGTTAATAATTAAACTTTTAACATGTGACATTTGTAACAATTTTGAACAGAAATAGTTCATGCACATTCAGATGAATTCTTCAAAATGACAATTAAAACATTTTTGGCCGGGGGCCGGGCTGTATATATGTGCACTAATTGACTGAAAGAGCACGCACTTGGCGCGATGATGTCATGTTATCGATGGAAAAATGCATTTTTAGACCATATGATTTGCCTAAGTGGCTAGGAGACCCTGAGAGTAACAAGCCTTGTTGCCTTTCCATTAACAACAATACATTAGTTTTTAGTATAAGTTTCCTGGTTTCAAGAAATGTAATGCCGAGCGCATATGTCAAGATAATGGCACTAGCATTTACTTCATTTAAGAATATTTTTCAACATATTGAGCAAAAAGGTTTTTTCTTTTTTCTACCAAAAAAAGTGCACTTGTTATTAGTGAGAATATACTTATTTTAAGGTATTTTTGGGTTCATTGAAGTTAGCTAATTTGACTTTTTTTGGAAAGTCTTGACAAGCCAAATTTTCTTGTTCTATTGGCAGATAATTTTGCTTAGTTCAAATAAAATACCCCTCATTTTTGTTTTTTTCTTGTTTTTGAACACTGACTTTTTGCAGTGCACCTAGGCCTTCAGTGATGTCCCACTTCAATGATTACCTCTCAAAATACCATCATTGATGTCCCCACATGACCATTGCTGGAGAAATACTATACAGGAACACATTTACTTGCATTGAAACTAGGGATGACCGATAATGGCTTTTTGCCGATAGCCGATATTCCGATATTATCCAACTTTTTAATTACCGATACCGATATCAACCGATACCGATATCAACCGATATACACAGTCGTGTAATTAACACATTATTATGCCTAATTTGGACAACCAGGTATGGTGAAGATAAGGTACTTTTTTTTTTAAATTAATAAAATAAAATAAGATAAATAAATTAAAAACATTTTCTTGAATAAAAAAGAAAGTAAAACAATATAAAAACAGTTACATAGAAACTAGTGATTAATGAAAATTAGTCAAATTAACTGTTAAAGGTTAGTACTATTAGTGGACCAGCAGCACGCACAATCATGTGTGCTTACGGACTGTATCCCTTGCAGACTGTATTGATATATATTGATATATAATGTATTCATTAAAAAAAAAACGATACCGATATTAAAAAAAATTCCGATATTACATTTTAACGCATAAATAAATGTTTTTTCATTTATTTATCTTATTCTATTTTATTTTTTTTAAAGTACCTTATCTTTACCATACCTGGTTGTCCAAATTGTCCAAGGGGGCCTTTTGGTTGGGGGGGGGGGGGGGTGTTGGTGTCTCTTGTTTGCGTGTTGGCGTTCGGGCTGACTGGCGGGCTGGCGCCGGCTGGTCTCCGTGGTCCTGGTGGCGTGTGGTTGCTGGTCGCAGTTTTTTTTTGATCGCTTTGATTTGATTGGCTGGTGCTGGCTGTCTGGGGTTATTGCGGCTGCTGTTTCTGCTGCCGTTTGTTTGTGGTGTGGGCGCCCGTGGCTGCTGGGTCTGGTGCAGGGGTGTGGCTGATGTTGTGACTGGTGGCAGCGCGCGCGCGTGATGGCTGTCGGGGCTGACGAACTGTGTATATATATACACGTATATATACGTGTGTGTATGTATGTATGTATATATATATGTGTATGTGTACATATGTGTATGTATATGTATATATGTGTATGTGTGGGTATGTATACATGTATGTGTGTATGTGTATGTATATATGTATGTATGTATGTATATTTCTGGGGGTACGCTCTGGGCCTGCCTGTCAGACGGGGGTCGACGCCTCAGGCTACTGCATCCGAACTGCGTGTCTGGAGCTCCTGGGTCCCGCTGTCCATCCCTTCCGGGTGCCCATCTTGGTTGGGGCCTGTTGGGCCTAGTCCCTGCGTCTATTGTGGTAGCTTGGTGCTGCAAGGTATTCCGAGGTGCTGCGAGTCGGCCAGTTGCTGGGGTAGTGACCTTGTTTGTCAGCATGTCTGTGATCTTCTTTTAATTCTTTTTTTTAAGTTTATTTATTTATTTATTTTTTAATATATTTTATTAATATTATTTTTTAATTTTTCCCCTCCCTCAGAGGGGGGGCTCGGCAGGGTGGTAGTGGCCCTGTGCCTGGGTGGTCCTGCGGCGGCCGATTTGGGTGGGGTGGCCAGGGGCTGGCCTCGCCGCGCTCTCCGGGGGTGGGGGGTGGGGGGTGGGCTCGTGGGGGCCCGGTTGCCGGTGGGGCGGGGGCAGTCTTCCCGTCCGGTTGCGGGGAGTCTCTGGGTCCCTCGGGCGGGGCGTCTCGCCTTTCTGCCCGTGTGGGGTGTGGTCTCTCGCTGGCTTGGGGTCTGGCTGTCCCCTGCTTTTCTCGTGCCCTGTCCTCTGCCGGGTGCGTCTGTCTGCGGCCTGCTGCTGGCCCTTGTGGGCGGTACGGTGGGCCGGGCTCTGGGGATCCTGTCGCTGGCTGGCTTGGCTGCGTGGGGGCGGTGGTCCCTGGTTCCCTGGGCACCACGCCTCCTGTTTGTGGGTTGGGCTCTCGGGGGTGATGGGGCCGTGCTCTGGCTCCCACGCACTCTGGGAGTCGAATGTATTGTACATGCAAATTCACATATGCTCACATACGTACATAGGTACCTACGCTCCCACATACATACACAAATACAGTACATATTTACCTACCTAATGTTCGTACATCCACACGCACATTCATACTGTACATATACATTCACTGTACAAACACATATACACATTCTGTACATATACATTCATTGTACAAACACATATACACATTCTGTACATATACAAGTACATATGCATACTTACACTCATGCACATAATCACGTTTCATCAAACATATATTAACGTTGTTGCCCTAGGGTAAACTGGGTGTAACACATGGCACACTGACAAAGCTTAACCTATTGTGACTATAACAATCTACAAGGTTAATGTAGGTTGCTTCTCTTTCTCCCCCTCCATTTTTCTGCATTCTTTCGTATCTCAAGTTATCATTACGTATATGTATTGTTGCATTTAAACAACTGTATTGTTGATAATAAAGGTAAATTATTGGTATTGTTCATTATCAATAGCGCTATTTCTATTGGTATTTGTATTGATCCATTTGTAGTGTAATAATGCTCATTGTCATTTCTGTATTATTTTTTATTTTTCGCTAACTGCTTATTTGCTATTACTTTTACCATCATATTTGTACATGTTGTATTTGCTGATGTTGCTCTATTGTTGTTGTTGTTGTTTGCTGTTGTTGTTTTTGTCTCTCTGTCTAATCCCCCTCTTGTCCCCACAATTTCCCCCTCTGTCTTCCTTTTTTTTCTCTTTCTATCCCCTCCTGCTCCGGCCCGGCTGCACTAAATGATAATATAAATACATTTAATAAAGTCAAATACAAATAAGGCAACAAGAGAAGTATCCTACACTTCTCTTTTGTAAAGTAAATCTGAACAGCCGACATGGGCATCTACATCAACTATATGATTTGCCTGAGAAGCTGGACAGGACACACAAAAAAAATAAAAAAAAAAATAAAAATTAGGCATAATAATGTGTTAATTCCACGACTGTATATATCGGTTGATATCGGTATCGGTTGATATCAGTATCGGTAATTAAAGAGTTGGACAATATCGGAATATCGAATATCGGCAAAAAGCCATTATCGGACATCCCTAGTGTTGTCTACTTTGTACTTATTCTGTGTCATTGCTTAAAATAAATGAAAAATAAATTAAATGGATCAACTTTCTATTTAATAACAAAGTCAAAACAACAACAAGCTGAACTGTCCTCATTGGCAGCCGCCCTGCTGACACCCACACACACACACACACTGTCGCTAGCCCTGTGGTGCACTCACAGTTTGAAATCACAAAACTCCTTAACTTTAACAGCCAGGTTGCTGCAACGCTATAATTAGGAACAAAAAATGAGATCCACTTAATTTGTCGGTTATTCTTCTATGCATTCTGCGGAAGGGAGGGTGAGGGGGGTAAAGACGGTGTCGACAACACTGTGGATGCTTCTTGAATGTTTCAATCCATACATCGCTTGTCCATTGCTTTCTTTGGACTAATATTGAGCTTGCAAAACTATAGAAAAATGTTGTAAAAAGGCTTAAAAACACTAAAAAGGCTAAACTTTATTGCCAACCTTAGCAGTGCTCAAGTAGCAGCACACACATTTTGAACAGCAACACAACACTTCCTTATTATGCACCAATCACTGTCATTACATTGCAGATTTATCTGTGTTCTGTTTTGCTGCTTTAATTTTTTGGCAATTACATGGATTTTTATTTCATATTGTTGAATGTACCATGCATTTATCATTGTATCTATTTTATTGAAGTATTCGAATGACTATGCTGTTCAATTTACAGATTCCGTGAAAATACAAAAGCCATTGTTTTTTTTTTAAACAACATTTGTATGATTACCTTTATTTCAAGTACAGGTTCTGGAACCTTTTAAGGACCGGCACCGTTTGAAAACTACCAACTCTGCACCGGTATCTGTTTAAATGTGAACAACACCCATTCCTAGTTCTGGTCCTCCCTTCTAAAATAACCCTGGACATTTTAAGAATGTAGCACCACCACAATGTGGTTCTTAATCCAGGACATAAAGTCAAATTTTATTTTGAGGCCCCCATCACAACATATTTTCACACTTTTTTATTCATGTGAAATGATGTTTAGAATTTTATGAAAGTTGAATTAAATGCGATGGTCCAGGGTGTAGTGTGAGTGCAGCCGTGACCCTGAAATGGATAAGCAACGGAAATAAATAAATGGATGGATGGATTTCTTGTGAAATAAATTGTTATCATTTATATTTTTATGCAAAATAACAAATTTAGCATAATTAAAACAACCTTTTACAACTAACACCTTGCTAGTAATACGTTTGCAGTACAATTTATATCAAGTGCCCTGTCATTCATTATTTGACATTTTACATGCCCCTATCCTTGCAAAACAGGGGCCCCCACAAAGTATGGGGCCCTACGCACAGTGTGTGATCTGCCTATGTCAAACTCAAGGCCCGGGGGCCACATCTAATTGTGTATGGCTCGTGAAAGCCTGTAAATATATGCGTCAATAAAGTACTTTTCTTGCTAAATGTATTTGTTCTTTCTGTTTTGAAAGGAAAAAAAACAATGTACTGCATGAAATTGCCTCTATTTTTCTATTAATAATATTATCTAAAAATGTAACAAATATTATGTTGTTAAAAAAAAAAAAAATCTTAAAATAAAACTCAAAAACATGCTTGACTTATGTATGAATCTGTAATAATAACGTTGATAAATTTGTATAAATTTAGGATGAAAAGTAGTTAAAATCTGTAATAATAGTAACAATGTAACACATATTGTATCAAAATACATTACAAACTGTTTTTGTTCGAGTACAAATACATATCTGATTGACTTGTGATTTCAAAGCAAGTTATCCATGAAAATGTCCGTCCATTCATCCATCCATCCATTCATCCTCAGCTTATCCGAGGTGGGGTCGCGGGGGCAGCAGCCTAAGCACAGGAGCCCAGACTCCCCTCTCCCCAGTGACTTGGTCCAGCTCCTCCTGGGGGATCCCCAGGCAATCCCAGGCCAGCTGGGAGACATAGTCCCCCAACGTGTCCTGGGTCTTCCCCGTGATTTCCTAGTGGTCTAAACACCTCCCCATTAAATTGTACATTCTAAAAATGGCAATACATTTTATAGTAAAAAAAAAACAAAAAATGGCTGCTCAGTCGCCAGAATGGTTTTTGTATTCACAGTAAAACACCGTCAAAACAACAACATCCATTGATTTTATGGTGGGAAAAAAAGAAAAAGAAAAATGGCTGCTTTTTTGCCAGAACTTTGGCGTAAAAAAACAGTGGTACCATTTATCCGAATACAGTAATATGCTCTGGAATTTCTACAAGAAATCATGAGGTGATCCTGATTTATATTCATGTGTTACTCTCTGATACATGGCAGCCATAACTGAGATGTGGCCCTCAGTGAAAACCACTTGGCGTGTAGCGAGGGTGGCCCCGAGTACATTCATTTATCATGGCAACAGATACAACAATCTACAACCTGTGTTGTAAGAAACCTGGGCAGTCGGCTTTTTTTTTTTGCACACATTTATGACGAACTCCTCCTGGGTAAAATAATCCGATCCTCCACCAAACAAGGAGTCTTTGACTCAGTGCACCCTGCCAAATGTGCACATGACACTATCATTTTTATTTTACTATTATGCAAATAATGGCTTTAAATCATCACATCATTCAGTTTTGCAGCACAAATAGTCTTTAGATATACAAATAAATCAAGTTTGACTATTTCATCAACATTTATCGTATTTTTGTGATTATAAGGTGAACTTAAAATCCTTTAATTTTCTCAAAAATCGACAATGCGCCTTACAACCCGGTGCGCCTAATGTACGGAATAATTCTGGTTGTGCTTACCGACATCAAAGCAATTATATTGAGTACATGGTGTAATGATAAGTGTGACCAGTAGATGGCAGTCACACATAAGAGATACGTGTAGACTGCAATATGATTCTAATTTATAATAAATAATTCACCCCTATACATACTTGCCAACCTTGAGACCTCCGATTTCGGGAGGTGGGGGTGGGGGGTGGGGGGTCGGAGGGGCGTGGTTGGGGGGGTGGTTAAGAGGGGAGGAGTATATTTACAGCTAGAATTCACCAAGTCAAGTATTTCCTATATATATATATATATATATATATATATATATATATATATATATATATATATATATATATATAAATATATATATATATATATATATATATATATATATATATATATATATATATATATATATATATATATATATATATATATATATATATATATATATATATATATATATATATATATATATATATAATTAAGAGAAATACTTGAATTTCAGTGTTCATTTATTTACACATATACACACACATAACACTCATCTACTCATTGTTGAGTTAAGGGTTGAATTGTCCATCCTTGTTCTATTCTCTGTCACTATTTTTTAACCATGCTGAACACCCTCTCTGATGATGCATTCTGCTTCGTCTCCTTGTTGTGTGCGCAGTTGTGCAATGCACTCTCTAAAAGCCCTACATGCAATTGTCACATATGCATGTACAGTAGATGGTAGTATTGTCCTGTTTAAGAGTGTCACAACATTGCTGTTTACGGCAGACAAACTGCTTTACGGTAGACGAAAACATGACTGCTGTTGTTGTGTGTTGTTATCGCGCTGGGAGGACGTTAATGAAACTGCCTAACAATAAACCCACATAAGAAACCAAGAACTCGCCCTCGATCATTCTACAGTTATAACATGATTGGGCAGGCACGCTGTTTATATTGTGGGAAAGCGGACGTGAAAACAGGCTGTCGACACGTCACTCAGGTCCGCCTGAATTTCGGGAGAAAATTTGTCCCGGGAGGTTTTCGGGAGAGGCGCTGAATTTCGGGAGTCTCCTGGAAAATCCAGGAGGGTTGGCAAGTATGCCTCTATACAATATCCTACTCTAATCCCCTACTGTGCAATATTACCCTTCGAGTGCAATACATTCGACACTGATTGTTATCACTCCGGTACTCTTGTCTTGTTCTGTATATTGTACAGTATTTTGTATATTGTTTTGTATATTGCACAGGATTGCTTATTATTTTTATTGGATAGTAGTCTATGTATTTCAATTCTTAGTTTGATTTTATTACTTCTTGTGTGTTTTTGTCATAAAAAAATACAATCATGTATGCTTACGGACTGTATCCCTTGCAGACTGTATTGATATATATTGATATATAATGTAGGAACCAGAATATTAATAACAGAAAGAAACAACCCTTTTGTGCGAATGAAGTGAAGTGAAGTGAATTATATTTATATAGCACTTTTCTCTAGTGACTCAAAGAGCTTTACATAGTGAAACCCAATATCTAAGTTACATTTAAACCAGTGTGGGTGGCACTGGGAGCAGGTGGGTAAAGTGTCTTGCCCAAGGACACAACGGCAGTGACTAGGATGGCGGAAGCGGGAATCGAACCTGCAACCCTCAAGTTGCTGGCACGGCCGCTCTACCAATCGTGAATGAGTATAAATGTGGGAAGGAGGTTTTTTGGGTTGGTGCACTAATTGTAAGTGTATCTTAGTTTTTTATGTTGATTTAATTTATTAAAAAAAATAAAAATGTTTTTTTATGTTTTTATTTTTATTTCTTGTGCGGCCCGGTACCAATCGATCTACGGACCGGTACCGGGCCGTGGCCCGGTGGTTGGGGACCACTGATGTAGACCACAAGCCTTTTAAAGGTAGAAAATAATCCTAATATGACCCCTTTAATGTGCATTATGGTTTGAAAAATACGTTGCTGTGGCAACACTTTAGAGGAGGTGCACACCTGTATTTACCTGTCAGGCTTACATTTGGGTGTCAGCAGTGTCACTGGACCTGTTTTCAAAAATCGATATTCAGATTTTAATTCCAATGCGAGCAAGTTTCTGCTCATGTTAAACCGCTGGTGCTCCTTAAAGCGCTTAGGGAAAGGTTGTAAACACAGCTTTGGCTCCACCCACTCTCCTAAAATTCCGGGGGTTCAGGGTTGAAGAGGCGCTAACGAGGCCTGCCAAGGAGAACAATTAAGCCCGCAGAACATAAGCTGAGAACAATGACACACACCGGGAAACAAAAGTCCCTTCACTGTTTACCAGCCTTAATGAGATTCTTAATTGAGCGTATGCAATTCCATGTTTACACGGAATATTCTGGCAGCCACAAGCGTCCGTGGCGACATCGCACGGCTTCCTTTCTCCCCGCAGTGGTCCCGGCGAGTGTTACCTTTCCCGTCAGCCCACACAACCCCGCTGACACGTCTGCAGGCCATAATCCACTTGTTAGCGTCAGAGGGCCGTCACGCTGATGCTGACATTTCACACGCGTGGCAGAGATGCTGTCAGACCAAGCAGGGGCGCAGGTTGGCGGTGGCGGATTTGCAGGTGGATGACAAGAAGGAAAACGGGAGTAATAACTCCTACACACGGCTTGTTTTGACATCCAATACGACTTAAAAAGAAAAGAGCAACAAAGTGATGGTGAGGTCCAAACACTCATATTGACCTGATGCTGCCTTGCTCGTGGGCATGTGAGGATGTGCCACCTTGAAAAGAAAGAGCGGGACTTTGATTGACAAGTGTGGGAGAGGAAGATGGAGGAAATAAGTGAAAAATGTGAGGTTGTTGTAACATTTGAAGTTGTTGTTGTTTTTCTGCCATTAAAATATCGAAGTTATACAAAATGAATATGACTATATATATATATATATATATATATATATATATATATATATATACACACACACACACACGTGTATATATATATATATATATATATAATATACATACATTAATATGTATATATACATATATGTATAATCATGCATATGTGTATGTATGATTATATGTATGTACATATATATGCACATATGCGATATATATGTACATATGTACATATATGTATATATATATATATATATATATTTGTAAATATATATGTACATATATACTATATATATGTACATACATATATATATGTGTGTATATATGTAATATATATGTACATACATATATATATATATATTTGTAAATATATATGTACATATATAATGTATATATGTACATATATATATATATATATTTGTAAATATATATGTACATATATGTATATGTGTACTTATATATGTATATACATATGTACGTATATATATACATATATGTGTGTATATATATATATATATATATATATATATATATATATATATATATATATATATATATATATATATATATATATATATACAGTGATAAGACTTGCAAGAAACAGTTTATGTGCTGCCATAGAGGCGAAGATTAGTGCTGAACATTTTCTATATCATTTAATTATTTACATTTTTTTCTCCCTCACAATTATTTATTCAATATTAAAATGATGTCCTTGTTCACTTTTGTTAGATACAAAATGTGTACTGAAGTCAATAATGCACAATACATAAACATAAGCAAAAAATACTATTATTGCTCTTATTTCCTTACTTTGGAAACAAAAATGACAAGAAGCGAATCACTGTAGTATCAACCATATACTGATACTTTATTTGATATCATTACTGTCAACATTGTATACATTTAAGAGCTCTAGCTTATTTTGCCATGTTTTTTGTATCCTCAATCCTGTGCAATGTAGCATTTTTAGCTATTCTTTAACCTCTAGTCCTCCAGTGATAATAGTACTTGTAAGAAACAGTTTATCTGCTGCCATAGAGGCAAATATTAGTGATTTGGAAGCAGCTTTGAACTGTGGAGGAACATTTGCCGCTAGCTCGCTGGCGAGGATGCTACATTGCCTGGAGGACGCTCACTCGTAGCTGTCAGAATGTGTCATTCACATGCGTGTTCATCACGGCAACGGTTTTGCACGCCATTTTATTCATATCGTCTATACCTACCGCCACCAAAATTATTGTGACAATTACAACTTGGGTCCAGTCAATCATCAATAAAGTGTGTATTAATACACTATTTGGACAGCGTTGCACACTGACAGATATGTTTATCAAAACATTCTGTTCCATCTCATGACCGAGCGTAGGTTGATACCTCAGGTTGGCATTCAGCGCACCTGCCAAGCGAAGCCATCCAAAGGTTAGCGGAAACGCTGCTTATCTATATTCATGTCATATGTTGCATCAGAGCGACCTCTTCATAACCTTATCAGGAAGCTCCAAAAAGACAGACACGCTGTAACATTTAGACGTTTCGTGTGTGTGTGTGTGTGTGTGTGTGTGTGTGTGTGTGTGTGTGTGTGTGTGTGTGTGTGTGTGTGTGTGTGTGTGTGTGTGTGTGTGCGCGTGTTCTTGTATTCCTACCCTTCTTGAGGCATGAAGAAGGAAAAGTATCTTCCATATGAGGAGGTGTGACCAAGTGATGACATAAATCATGGTCCCAATAACATTGCATCTAATAGAGAATGTCTCATTTGCACCCCTGGTGGTGAAATCTATCAAAATGAGGGTGGTTCCCAAAAAAGGAGGGATTTTTCAAATTGACTGTGTGTCGCTTTTAAAAGTGCTCCCCCTCTGGTCAACATATGAAATAACAAGTGCGTGTAAGAAATTTAAATGTACCCCATTGGCCAACATGAAAAATAAATAAATAAATATGTAATTAGAGACATATTGTCATATCTTGTTTAACTTGAAGTAAATAATGAAGATTAAAAACCAATTACAAACAAAAAATTCAAAAAATAAATCAAGCAGTCTTTTTCTCACAATGTGTCGACTTTTTTCTTATAAAATTGGAAACAATTTCTCATATTCTTTCTGTCTCTGTAATATTGCAATATGTTCTTGTAAAATGCCATCCATCCATCCATTTTTCTACCGCTTGTCCCTTTCGGGGTCGCGGGGGGCGCTGGAGCCTATCTCAGCTACAATCGGGCGGAAGGCAGGGTACACCCTGGACAAGTCGCCACCTCATCACAGGGCCAACACAGATAGACAGACAACATTCACACACTAGGACCCATTTAGTGTTGCCAATCAACCTATCCTCAGGTGCATGTTTTAGGAGGTGGGAGGAAGCCGGGAGTACCCGGAGGGAACCCACGCAGTCACGGGGAGAACATGCAAACTCCATACAGAAAGATCCCGAGCCCGGAACTCAGGACTACTCAGGACCTTTTTAAATGTAAAATTATTACTTTTTAATGCAAAATGGTGACATTTGTCATATAAAATTCTGACTTTTATCACAATATTGCCAATTGTTTTGTTGTTCTTGTAAAATAGTGACATTTTTGGAGTAAAATGATGACTTTTGTCATCATTTTTCCATGTAAAATTCAGATTAATATTATCATATTGCCAACATTTTAAAGTTTTCTTATAAAACGGAATTTTGTCGAGTAAAATTACGATTATTTTAATGAAATTGCCAACGTTTTAAGCTTTTCATGTAAAATTGCGACTGTTACTGAGTAAAACTTTTAGCATAATATTTCACAAATGTTCCGTTTTTCTTGCAACATTTTGACTTGTGTTGAGTAAAAGGACGACTTTTATTATAATACTGCCAAAATTCTAAGTTTTTCCTGTGAAACTGTGACATATTTTGTGTGAAACTCCAACAATTTTTTTACAGCAAGCTTTTTTATATTTGCATAGTATATATATATATATTATTAATGTTGTAAATACTAATCTTTATATGTCTAGAAAGGCTGATCCTAAAGAGGTAGGCTTTTTTTCGGAGGTCTCAAGAAGGTAACAAATACAAGAGTGTGTGCGTGTGCGCGTGCGTGTGCATGTGTGTGTGTGAGTGTGTGTGTGTGTGAGTGTGTGTGTGTGTGTGTGTGTGCGCGTGAAAAGCAGCCTCCATCTCCACCAAACCTGTCCAGACGTGGACACCACTGACCTTATCTGGCAGCTTGTGTCAATATGCCTGCAGCTATGACACTGGCAAACATACATTTGTTCTGTGTGATTGCGTGTGTGTTTGTGTGTGTCTAAAAGGACCAACAGGACATCTTCCTACTGCATCTTCATGCTCCCTCCTCCGACTGATCAAACACGGGTTATCAATACTGACGGAGGATGAAAAACATTTGTAAATTTATATTAATCACACATTTAAAACAGCAATCTGACATGATATTGATGCAATAACATTATCTTTTATTTATTAATTGATTTTTTTCTAAATGTAAAAGACTTCCTTGTGGTCTACATAACATGTAATGGTGGTTATTTGGTCAAAATGTTGCATAGATGATGTTTTACAGATCATCTTCAAGTCACTTTCTGACATTAGCTTTAGGATGCGGCGTTTTGTGGGCGGTCTTTTTTACGTGCCTCCACTTCGACCGCGTCTTCTCCCCGTCATCTTTGTTGTAGCGGTGTAGCATGCAAGGACGGGGGTGGAAGAAGTGTCAAAAGATGGAGCGAACTGTTTTAATGACATTCAAACTTTACTTCAATCAATAACGGAGCAGCATCTCCTCATCCGTGGCTCACTAGTGCAACAACAACGCCCGAAAGGTGTCCCGTGAAAAACCGTCCGACCGGAACTCTCTAATAACTAAAGTTCCTTGGGTGAATTATGTAAACTCACTACACCGGTATGTTTTAGTGCTTTCATGGCGAGTTTACTGACAGATATAAGTAAGAACTTTACACTACTTTACATTAGAAATGGCAACAGTGGAGGATGAATGTCACATAACAAGAAGATAGAGAAAAAGAAGAAGCTTATCGACTACAGTATCATCACGGACTACAAAGGCGGATGCGCAAACATTTTCAAGATTTATGCAGATCCCAAATAAACATCAGCAGGTACCAGAAGGTAAGAAAAGTTGCTTTTGCATAATATTGCGAAACAAAATGCCAGATAATGTCTTACCTTATACACACACCATAATAATACTCCTTTGTTGAAGCACAGTACAATCACTCAAGCGGTGCGGCTTCATAGCTTACCAAAGTCGTACTAAAACATTTTGATAGATTTTTGAGCGCCGTGTGTAACGTTCTTTATTCTCAGTGGAACATTTAAAGTTTTGGTGTTGTTTCCTGGCGTCATCTTGCAGTCTACACGTATCTCGTATTTGTGACTGCCATCAACTGGTCACACTTATTACACCAGGTACCAAATAAAATTGCTTCGAGGTAGGTAAGCACAACCAGAATTATTCCGTACATTAGGGTTATAAGGCGCACTGTTGATTTTTGAGAAAATGAAAGGATTTTAAGTGCGCCTTATAAGCCGAAAAATACGATATTTGCACAGAAAGATTTTGTAAATGTTAATTTAACGATACCTGTAACATGGCAGTAAAACGGCTGACCAAACAAAACAGAAGTCAGCGTCATGGACCAGTGTTAATTTTGACAGCAGTTTTTAATTTAGGTTTAGTCATAGTCTTCTGATGAAAATGTATTTTAGTTTTGGTCATATTGTAGTCATCTAAAGTTTTGGCCCAGTTTTAGTCGACAAAATTCCTCAACATTTTAGTCGACTAACATTACTGTAAATGTTGTCGACTAAAATATAAAGCATAGCGGACAACGCACCTTTGAAGTTGTCTTGAAAGCACTTTATGGCAGAGCATCTCAAAAACTAAATTAACAACAAGACCTGCACTCCATTAATATCTCAATAAGTACATTTCACACTAAACCGTATTGTGTGTTGTTGTTTTAGTTGAAATGTAGCATTTTTTTTTCTTTCAAATGTTGAATAATACATGACTAAAATGGTCATATGAGAAACAAACTACCCTATTTTTCGGTGTATAAGTCGCACCGGGGTATAAGTCGCACCTGCCGAAAATGCATAATAAAGAAGGAAACAAACATATATAAATCGCACTGGATTCACAAACTATGAAAAAAACCGCGACTTATAGTCCGAAAAATACGGTAGTTTTATTCTAGATTGGCTATGCATACTATAAAAGTAGTGGTAGAGTTAGCAGTCTTGCTCCTTCTCTACTACTACTACTTCAATTACAGTAGTTCACTACAGTATGACTCATTTGCAAATATTATTTAAGGCTTACTTACTATTGCGTGATGATTAGGCTGCAGATGGTGCTTCAAGTGCCATGGTTTACAACATGTCTCGTTTATCGTTACAAACCTATAACATAGTCTTTGTAGTTGTAGTTCTGATTGGATACCCGCCGTGATTTAGCCCCGCCCCTCTCCTGCATGCTACTCTGATTGGATAGATTCCCAACTTGTCCAAGTCAACTAAAGACAAAAATATTTCATCTTTGTCAATTGTTTTCATCTCATTTTAATTCCTCAACTAAATTGTCAATTAATTGTGTCATTGTTTTTGTCAACGTGCATTTGTTTTGACTTGTTATCGTCCTATTTTAGTCAGGAGAAAATAAGTCGTTGACGATAACTAAGACAAAGATTTTTAGTCAACAAAATTAACACCCGCTAGCTGCGTAAGCTAGCTCTCCAACCAGCTACACAGACTCAATAACTCCACGGTGAAACAACACCAAAATATAGCTATTGCAAGTTAATAATGCTAACACTCAGTATCAAAGGTTGTAATTGGGGGTTGAAACTCCAAAAATTATTCTCGGGCGTGGCCACCGATGCTGCTTACTGCTCCCCTCACCTCCCAGGGGGTGAGGGTGATGGGTCGAATGCAGAGATTAATTTTGCCACACCTAGTGTGTGTGTGACTATCATTGGTACTTTAACTTTAACAAACACTTGTAAATATGTTAGCATATTAGCTAATGCAGTGAGCGAATTTGTCCAAAAGATGGCGCCATAGCACAAACAATAACACAACTTTTCAGTGTCTCTGTTTTATGAAAACTATTTGTTGAACTAAAAAGAAATATGGCCGTTAGCAAAGAAAAATCCATAAATTAGCCACACCGTTTTGTAAGCCGCAGGGTTCAAAGCATAGCAAAAAATTAGCGGCTTAGAGTCC
Organism: Nerophis lumbriciformis; assembly: GCF_033978685.3. Taxonomy (NCBI): domain Eukaryota; kingdom Metazoa; phylum Chordata; class Actinopteri; order Syngnathiformes; family Syngnathidae; genus Nerophis; species Nerophis lumbriciformis. The sequence goes on from NC_084566.2 coordinate 4,712,916, forward strand.
AGAAAAAAATGGTCAATCTTTTCAGATGACAACAGATCACATCGTCTCATGAAGCTCAATGACATTGTAGACTTCATGAAATAAAGTACATCAACACCTGGTCCAGCTGAGAACGTAATACTGCATCATCTGGGAGCCCGGATTAACTGTCTTAATGTCAGAGAGCCATGGAAGTAGAGGCTCATGCTGCATGCGTACGGCGTGAGGGAGCAGATAGAGATGATTTTATTTCTTTGGTATCGCTCATGAAATCCAACCTTGGAGCAGTTAAACTGAACAAATGACTTTCACAGAGTAAAGAGAGAAGCGTGAAACTATCTGGCCATTAACACAAATTGGAATTGGACATGAAGAGAAGCGTGCGTCTGAATAACTCAACCCAGACGAATTAACGCCTCAAACGTCATGTTGAAACTTGCACCATGTCATCGTTTTAGTGCCTGCATGATAATATAAGTCTCGCATGTGCAGCGTAGATCCTACAAGGGTTGTCCCGATACCAGTGTTTTGGTGCCAAAATGTATTTCGGTATTTTTAGATACATTTCTAAATAAAGGGGACCACAAAATATGGCATTATTGTCTTTATTTGAACAAAACATTTTAGGGTACCGTATTTTCCGCACTATAAGGCGCACCTAAAAACCACACATTTTCTCAAAAGCTGACAGTGCGCCTTATAACCCGGTGCGCTTTATTACGATTCATTTTCATAAAGTTTCGATCTCGCAACTTCGGTAAACAGCCGCCATCTTTTTTCCCGGTAGAACAGGAAGCGCTTCTTCTTCTACGCAAGCAACCGCCAAGGAAAGCACCCGCCCCCATAGAACAGGAAGCGCTTCTTCTTCTACTGTAAGCAACCACCCGCCCCCGGAAGAAGAAGAAAAAACGCGCGGATATCACCGTACGTTTCATTTCCTGTTTACATCTGTAAAGACCACAAAATGGCTCCTACTAAGCGACAAGGATCCGGTTCATAAAAAGACGCAATCTCTCCATCCGCACACGGATTACTACCGTATTTCACAGCAACTGATATTCCTGTGAACCGCACTGTGGAACGGGAGCACGTACGGTGAATATTCGCACCACAGGGAATGAGAAGTCATCCTTCACTGTGGTTCTAGCTTGCCATGCTAACTTCCACCCATGGTGATATTCAAAAGGAAGACCTTGCCAAAAGAGACCTTTCCAGCCGGCGTCATCATAAAAGCTAACTCGAAGGGATGGATGGATGAAGAAAAGATGAGCGAGTGGTTAAGGGAAGTTTACGCGAAGAGGCCGGGTGGCTTTTTTCACACAGCTCCGAAGGCGAACACACCTTCACTAAGACGGGCAGACAGCGCCGGACGACATACGCCAACATTTGCCAGTGGATCGTAAATGCCTGGGCAGATATTTCGGTCACAACTGTGGTCCGAGCTTTCCGGAAGGCAGGATTCACAGAACTGCTGGATAACAGTGACACTGACTCCGATGACTTCGACGAGACGGAGCCGGCCATTTTGGATCTCACATTTGCCCAACTTTTCACTTCGGACACCGAAGACGAAGAATTCGAAGGATTTACGAATGAAGAATAACTTCAGAAGGTGAGCGCTATGTTTATTTTGTGTGTTGTGACATTAACGTTCGAGCAACATTATGTTGCTATTGCTCTACACCATTTTGAATTTTACTATGTTTGTGATTGCACATTTGCGTACATTTTGGGAGTGAACAGACTTGTTAGAACGCTGGTTTTCAATATATTATTAAAGTTTGACTGAACTATCTGACTGTTTTTTTGACATTCCCTTTAGCGCAGCGTAGGCGCGGCTTATAATCCGGGGCGGCTTATTGGTGGACAAAGTTATGAAATATGTAATTCATTGAAGGTGCGGCTAATAATCCGGTGCGCCTTATAGTGCGGAAAATACGGTACGTTAAACATATGTTTATTATTGCAATTTAGTCCATAAATGAAATAGTGAACATACTGTGACGATCTGTCACTTCATTTCTGTTTGTTTCCTTGTTTTTGTATTGACTTCCTGTCAGTGCTCTTATTTTGTTATATTTCCTGTTTGTTCCGCTGAGCACTGTTTTTTCCACACCTGCTGCCAATCAACGGCAGGTGAGGAACACATGCCGTTTTTCCGTTTAAAAAAACAAAAACAAAAAAACACATTTCGCTGTCTTGACCAAAAAGGGAAAGAGGCAACACAGGTACTAGGGAAAAACAGGATACACAGACTTCTGTTCTACGACACCACTGGGACTTTTTTGATGGGGAATGTTGCAAAAAAACAAAAAAAACCTGTACTTCCTAAAATCCACACCGGCTGCCAATCAACATGTATCCTATTTATACTTTGTCTCGAGCACTCCTCAGTGCTCGATGATAACACTTTATGTTTGGAACGTTTATGCAAGACTGCTGCCTTCTCTGTATGAGAATAAAACTCATCTCACCTGCTCATCGCTCTCCTGGTTCTTGCATCTTGGGGTCACAAAACGGCAGCCATGCGAGTTCCCAACATATATCTTGTTTTCTTACACTTCTGAGTCTCATTTGCAAGTATTACAGAGAAGACTTTGCGTGCAGTTTTAAATCCAAGATGCTAGATGGCAATAGAGACTTCCATAAAGCTGAATGTGCCAGTCTAGACTTATGTTGAGCCCTCCAAAGTGTTTATACTGTAAGTATTGTGTTAGTTACCCTCCTTGATTTTAACATGCATCTTAGTTGTAGTTTTCATTACCAGATTTGGAAGTCTTGAAAAACACCATGTAAAATCGCTGATGCTAATCAGTAGCATGTACATGGCAGAACCAATGTGAATTAGCATTGAGCTAGCTCATTTTGGAAAAGTGGAGCTTTTATGTACGTTCAAAGCGTTTTCTAGCAGGCACGCTTGCTTGGTTGGCTTTGGAAAATGCAAAACTACATAGAGAGAGATTGGACCACTCTGAGTGCTGCTTGAGTGCTGGTTTCCTTGCCAAGTGTTTGAACCGGTGACCAGTCTGCAACTGAACGTGACGGCAGGGGCAGTACAATTTGCTTTTATGGATAGTATCTATACATGTACTTATTTGGGTACGCACACCTAGACACAAGTAAGAATGAGAGATGCAGCTTTGACACAGCTGGAGGAAAGTGTCTGAAAGGTTGTGGAAGCTGGCAAACAACAGAAGAAGAGTCATAATGCTAATTTAAAGATCAGTGATGTCACTGATATTAAAAACATGATTGGGATCGTCTTACAATCAGGGTTGTCACATATTTGGATCAATACGGTAGTTCTTCAATTTAATTTCATTAGATGGTGCAAACAAAGGTCACTAAGCAAGGAGGTAAGAGCCTTCCATAGTTATTGCATGGGTGATTACATATTATTATTATACTACCATACTGTATTTTTCTTGTGACACATTATTAACCCTAAGTGATTAGTTTCTCATGTTTTACACAAGCATGGTGAAAGACACACCCTGGGGTCGTGGAAAATATGTTAATCTGTTTAAGAAAGGTATGATTAGTATAATAAGGTTACAGGTTCTGCTTCTTCCAACTCCTACTCGGACATGTTGTAATGAGGAACCGTAAATATGCAATGTATCATATTTGCGCTGTTCTCAAATCTAAACATCAAACATGGATAAGATCAGCTGGACTCTCGAAGCAATTGACAAAGTCTTTTCGACAAGGAAAAGAGGTTCGGGGGAGCCTGGCTGCCCTGATGGAACCATTGCTGCGGGGTACGTGAGAGACTCCTGGGATAAATGGAGAAACATGTGCCTCTCCGTCCTTTCCATCGAGGACGTGGAAGACATCTACCTATTTGGAACCATGATCGCGGGGCACCTGCTGATTGGGCTGGGCATTGCTCTGGTGTATCGTCAAATTCGGAAGAGGATGGCAGCCACTCAAGGAGCCCAACGGCTGTTTGTCGCAATGGGAGGATTGGGCCGGGCTGTGGCAACACAGGCTGTGGCAACACAGACTGTGGCGATTTCTGAACTGAATCGCAAAATGGATCACATCATGGAGAAGTTTGCTGAGAAGGAGAATTTAATTGAATTTGAGAGAAACCAGCACGGACACAGAGCAGGCAAGTCATAGTTTTGACTGCTCGAAGAAAACAACATCCTAATCTACGATTTGACTCCCTCAAATGGCCTTGACGCTATCAGGAACAGGCTGTTCTAAAAAACACCCCCAAGGACACCTCAACGATGGACGCTTTTGACCTCCATTTTTCTCAACAACACCTGGTGTCAAACTTTGAGATCGGCCCCAGTCCACAAAAACATTTTTAACATCACACCCAAGTTAATTGGGCATACATGCACGCACCCGCCCCTTCCTCAACCAACGCCTTCACCACTGCTTAATTCCTGGGATGATGGATGGCTAGTAGCGCTTTATAGCAGCAGGCCGGCCTCCAGGGCCCCAAATCCCCCCCTCTGTTGCGAGTTGTTGTGATTACATGTAACATGTTTATGTGTGCTATGCTATGTGAGTTTTTTTCCCTTGGACTCAGTCTGGACCCCCTCCTGAGGGTCCAGCCTTAGACTGATATTTTTTTTTACTCTTCTTCCCTTTCCCAATATCACCTTTTTCTCACCTTTTTTAAGAAGCGCGGTAAGTGGCTGATTCGTTGGCGGTCCCGTCTTGTCTCCCTGTAAACGTATGTCTGCTTTTAGTGGGACTGTGCCGAAAATGTAATTTCAGTTCTTATGTGTCTTGTACATGTTGAAGAATGGACAATAATAAAGCATCTTGAATCTTGAATTGTAACTGTCTGTATGTTCAAAGTAAACTACAAACCCCAAAAGCAGTGAAGTTGTCACGTTGTGTAAATGGTACATAAAAACAAATTACGATGATTTGCAAATCCTTTTCAACTTATATTCAAATGTATGGACTGCAAAGACAATATACTTAACTTTTTAACTAATAAACATTGGTTTTTTTTGCAAATATTAGCTCATTTGGAATTTTATGCCTGCAATATGTTTCAAAAAAGCTGGAACAAGTGGCAAAAACGACTGACAAAGTTGAGGAATGCTCATTAAACACTTATTTGGAACGTCCCACAGGTGAAAAGGTTAATTGGGAACAGTTGGGTGCCATGATTGGGTATAAAAGCAGCTTCCATGAAATGCTCAGTTATTCACAAACAAGGATGGGACGAGGGTCACCACTTTGTCAACAAATGCGTGAGCAAATTGTCAAAGAACAACATTTCTCAACCAGCTGTTGCAAGGGATTTAGGGATTTCACCATCTACGGTCCGTTATATCATCAAAAAGTTCAGCGAATCTGGAGAAATCACTGCAAGTAAACGGCAATGCCCGTGACCTTCAATCCCTCAGGCGGTACTGCATCAAGCGACATCAGTGTGTAAAGGATATCACCACATGGGCTCAGGAACACTTCAGAAAACCACTGTCAGTAAATACAGTTGGTCGCTACATCTATAAGTGCAAGTTAAAACTCTACTATGCAAAGCCAAAGCAATTTATCAACAACACCCATAAATACCGCCGGCTTTGCTGGGCCAGAGCTCATCTAAGATGGACTGATGCACAGTGGTTAAGTGTTCTGTGGTCTACCGTGTCCACATTTCAAATATTTTTTGGAAACTGTGGACGTCGTGTCCTCTGGACCAAAGAGGAAAAGCCAACATCTGTGATGGTATGGGGGTGTATTAGTGCCCAAGGCATGGGTAACTTACACATCTGTGAAGGCACCATTAATGCTGAAAGGTACATACAGGTTTTGGAGCAACATATGTTGCCATCCAAGCAATATTATCATGGACGCCCCTGCTTATTTTAGCAAGACAATGCCAAGCCACATGTTATAACAGCGTGGCTTCATCGTGAAAAAGTGTGGGTACTAGACTGGCCTGCCTGTAGTCCAGACCTGTCTCCCATTAAAATTGTGTGGCTCATTATGAAGCCTGAAATAGCAGAAGGGAGACTGTTGAACAAATTAAGCTGTACATCAAGCAAGAATGGGAAATAATTACACTTCAAAAATGTGTCTCCTCAGTTCCCAAATGTTTACTGAGTGTTGTTAAAAGGAAAGGCCATGTAACACAGTGGTAAAAATGCCCCTGTGACAGTTGCTGCCATTAAATTCTAAGGTTATCATTATTTGCAAAGAAAAAGAGACGTTTCTCAGTGTGAACATTAAATACCTTGTCTTTACAGTCTATTCAATTGAATATAAGTTGAAAAGGATTTGCAAATCATTGTATTTTGTTTTTATTTACCATTTACACAACGTGACAACTTCACTGCTTTTGAGATCAAAAGATGATACTTGCAAAAACTGAATGCAGCTCTGTGTGGACAGAAATACATGTTGTGGTGTTGTGACATTACAGAAGCGTGTGGATGCCATGCCACAATAAATGTGTGTCAAAAGTGGTCCAAGGAAATATTAAAGTGTGTGACCTTTTTCTCTTGGCCAGGCAGTACAGTTTGATAATGTCATATGCAAAAGCTATCCTACGTTTTGTGACTTTAAAATATGCATATTGTTTACTCCAAACCCCAGTAATAAATGCAAAGCCAGCTTTGTTAAATGAATACCTCTTTTTCAGCGTCGATCAAACCGGGTGGCTATAAATGTGAGAGGACACGCTCGTTCAGGCAGAGATATTTGAATACACACACACACATAAAGTAGACAGATATGTTCTGCACCAGATTATAGCTAAATAGCTCATTTCCATCTGCAGTCCCTGGCTACCTAGATTAAAGAGATATAAAAATCATGCAATCAAATTAAAACATTAAAATTAGGGATGTCCGATAATGGCTTTTTGCCATTATTCCGATATTGTCCAACTCTTTAATTACCGATACTAATATCAACCGATACCGATATCAACCGATATATGCAGTCGTGGAATTAACACATTATTATGCCTAATTTGGACAACCAGGTATGGTGAAGATAAGGTACTTTAAAAAAATAAATTAAAAATAAGATAAATAAATTAAAAACATTTTCTTGGATAAAAAAGAAAGTAAAACAATATAAAAACAGTTACATAGAAACTAGTAATTAATGAAAATGAGTAAAATTAACTGTTAAAGGTTAGTACTATTAGTGGACCAGCAGCACGCACAATCATGTGTGCTTACGGACTGTATCCCTTGCAGACTGTATTGATATATATTGATATATAATGTAGGAACCAGAATATTAATAACAGAAATAAACAACCCTTTTGTGTGAATGAGTGTGAATGAGTGTAAATGGGGGGGGTTCACAAATTGTAAGTGTATCTTGTGTTTTTTATGTTCCATCCATCCATCCATCCATTTTCTACCGCTTATTCCCTTTTTTTGGGGTCGCGGGAGGCGCTGGAGCCTATCTCAGCTACAATCGGGCGGAAGGCGGGGTACACCCTGGACAAGTCGCCACCTCATCGCAGGGCCAACACAGATGGACAGACAACATTCACACTCACATTCACACACTAGGGCCAATTTAGTGTTGCCAATCAGCTTATCCCCAGGTGCATGTCTTTGGAGGTGGGAGGAAGCCGGAGTACCCGGAGGGAACCCACGTAGTCACGGGGAGAACATGCAAACTCCACACAGAAAGATCCCGAGCCCGGGATTGAACCCAAGACTACTCAGGACCTTCGTATTGTGAGGCAGATGCACTAACCCCTCTGCCACCGTGCTGCCACCGTGCTGTTTTTTATGTTGATTTAATAAAATAAAAAATAATAATAAAAATAAAAACAATACCGATAATTATTGATAATTATGATTTCCGATATTACATTTTAACGCATTTATCGACATCTCTAATTCAAATTATACTATAGCATGTAATCAAATTATAATATTAAAATTATACTATAGCATGTAATCAAAGAAAAGTCATAAAATGAACTTTCAATGACACATAATTATACAATACAACCACCCCTCCTTTACATCATAACACAGACAATACATGCTTTTGTTCACATCTGTCATTTGTAAAAACAACCATGATTTTAACACACCCACCTCACAGTTTACAACAAAATGCTCTCATGCATAAATATAATACACATTAAGTTGAATACACACACATACATTTGAATACACACACATACATTTGAATACACACACACACACACACCTACAGTTGAATACACACACACATACAGTAGACAGATATGTTCTGCACCAGATTATAGCTAAATAGCTCATTTCCATCTGCAGTCCCTGGCTACCTAAATTAAAGAGATATAAAAATAATGCAATCAAATTATAACATTAAAATTAGGGATGTCCGATAATGGCTTTTTGCCGATATCCGATATTCCGATATTGTCCAACTCTTTAATTACCGATACTGATATCAACTGATACCGATATCAACGGATATATGCAGTCGTGGAATTAACACATTATTATGCCTAATTTGGACAACCAGGTATGGTGAAGATAAGGTACTTTTTGAAAAAAATTAATAAAATAAGATCAATTAAAAACATTTTCTTGGATAAAAAAGAAAGTAAAACAATATTAAAACAGTTACATAGAAACTAGTAATTAATGAAAATTAGTCAAATTAACTTTTAAAGGTTAGTACTATTAGTGGACCAGCAGCACGCACAATCATGTGTGCTTACGGACTGTATCCCTTGCAGACTGTATTGATATATATTGATATATAATGTCGGAACCAAATTAATAACAGAAAGAAACAACCTTTTTGTGTGAATGAGTGTAAATGGGGGAGGGAGGTTTTTTGGGTCGGTGCACTAATTGTAAGTGTATCTTGTGTTTTTTATGTTGATTTAATAAAAAAACAAAACAATACCGATAATTAAAAAAAAACCATACCGATGATTTCCGATATTACATTTTAACGCATTTATCGACGTCTCTAATTCAAATCATACTATAGCATGTAATCAAATTATAATATTAAAATTATACTATAGCATGTAATCAAATTAAGAAAAGTCATAAAATGAACTTTCAATGACACATAATTATACAAGACACCCACCCCTCCTTTACATCATAACACAGACAATACATGCTTTTGTTCACATCTGTCATTTGTAAAAACAACCATGATTTTAACACACCCACCTCACAGTTTACAACAAAATGTTCTCATGCATAAATATAATACACATTAAGTTGAATACACACACAGACATTTGAATACACACACACATACAGTTGAATACACACACACATACAGGCTGGCACACACACTCCCTGGGTAGGACATATTGGATTAGGAGTCTGGCACTGTCACAGAGGTCTCAGATTAAATGCCATACTCGCTTTACTACAGATGGCCTGGAAATAAATCATACAATCTATACCCACAACACACACTGGGCGATATATAACACGTTAGCACACCCCAACACTAAACCACCTGTCCGCTCCAGTGCGTCTTCTCTTTGTATTTCAATCACTGAATCAATGGTTTTAAATTGATTGTAGCTGAGCAGGGGCCAGCGATGTTCCCTCTGGCTTGCTGCCCTGGCCCGTTATTGATTAGATCTGAGAGCCAATTGCTTTCACACTGGATTTAGGTGTTCTGGGACAGTGAGCAAGGAGAGTGAACAAGAAAGTGGGGTGCGGGGGGCGAGAAACACTGCCAGAAATAAAGAAATGCAGACAGCCAGAAAGATTCTGTGTTTGTAGAACCAAGCCAGACACTTTGCTGAGTTAGCATGGTGATGTTTGGTGATGAAGATGAAGAGGGACATAGCACAGAGGTAGACATAGTGTACCGGTACTGGTTTTAAAAAAAATGTTGTACTCCAATTCATTAAGCTGCTCCAAATGATTGCACACTATAGCATCAAATTCCAAATGAGCTAATATTTGCAAAAAATAAAGTTTTCCAGTGTGAACATTAAATATCTTGTCTTTGCAGTCTATTCAATTGAATATACCATATTGTTCGGACTATAAGTCGCAGTTTTTTTCATAGTTTGGCCGGGGGTGCAACTTATACTCAGGAGCAACTTATATGTGAAATTATTAACACATTAGCGTAAAATATCAAATAATATTATTTACCGTATTTTCCGCACTATAAGGCGCACCTAAAAACCACAAATTTTCTCAAAAGCTAACAGTGCGCCTTATAACCCGGTGCGCTTTATTACGATTCATTTTCATAAAGTTTCGATCTCGCAACTTCGGTAAACAGCCGCCATCTTTTTTCCCGGTAGAACAGGAAGCGCTTCTTCTTCTACGCAAGCAACCGCCAAGGAAAGCACCCGCCCCCATAGAACAGGAAGCGCTTCTTCTTCTACTGTAAGCAACCACCCGCCCCCGGAAGAAGAAGAAAAAACGCGCGGATATCACCGTACGTTTCATTTCCTGTTTACATCTGTAAAGACCACAAAATGGCTCCTACTAAACGACAGGGATCCGGTTCATAAAAAGACGCAATCTCTCCATCCGCACACGGATTACTACCGTATTTCACAGCAACTGATATTCCTGTGAACCGCACTGTGGAACGGGAGCACGTACGGTGAATATTCGCACCACAGGGAATGAGAAGTCATCCTTCACTGTGGTTCTAGCTTGCCATGCTAACTTCCACCCATGGTGATATTCAAAAGGAAGACCTTGCCAAAAGAGACCTTTCCAGCCGGCGTCATCATAAAAGCTAACTCGAAGGGATGGATGGATGAAGAAAAGATGAGCGAGTGGTTAAGGGAAGTTTACGCGAAGAGGCCGGGTGGCTTTTTTCACACAGCTCCGAAGGCGAACACACCTTCACTAAGACGGGCAGACAGCTCCGGACGACATACGCCAACATTTGCCAGTGGATCGTAAATGCCTGGGCAGATATTTCGGTCACAACTGTGGTCCGAGCTTTCCGGAAGGCAGGATTCACAGAACAACAGCGACACTGACTCCCGATGACTTCGACGAGACGGAACCGGCCATTTTGGATACCACGCTTGCGCAACTTTTCAATTCGGACACCGAAGACGAAGAATTCGAAGGATTTACGAATGAAGAATAACTTCAGAAGGTGAGCGCTATGTTTATTTTGTGTGTTGTGACATTAACGTTCGAGCAACATTATGTTACTATTGCTCTACACCATTTTGAATTTTACTATGTTTGTGATTGCACATTTGCGTACATTTTGGGACAGAGTTGTTAGAACGCTGGTTTTCAATATATTATTAAAGTTTGACTGAACTATCTGACTGTTTTTTTGACATTCACTTTAGCGCAGCGTTTTTTTGACATTCACTTTAGCGCAGCGTCGGCGCGGCTTATAGTCCGGGGCGGCTTATTGGTGGACAAAATTATGAAATATGTAATTCATAGAAGGTGCGGCTAATAATCCGGTGCGCCTTATAGTGCGGAAAATACGGTAGCTCATTCACGTAAGAGACTAGACGTATAAGATTTCATGGGATTTAGCGATTAGGAGTGACAGATTGTTTGGTAAACGTATAGCATGTTCTATATGTTATAGTTATTTGAATGACTCTTACCATAATATGTTACGTTAACATACCAGGCATGTTCTCAGTTGGTTATTTATGCCTCATATAACGTACACTTATTCAGCCTGTTGTTCACTATTCTTTATTTATTTTAAATTGCCTTTCAAATGTCTAATCTTGGTGTTGTTGGGTTTAATCAAATCAATTTCCTCAAAAAATGCGACTTATACTCCAGTGCGACTTATATAGGTTTTTTTCCTTCTTTATTATGCATTTTCGGCAGGTGCGACTTATACTCCGAAAAATACGATAAGTAGAAAACAATTTGCAAATCATTGTATTCTCTTTTATTTACCATTTACACAACGTGCCGACTTCACTGCTTTTGGGTTTTGTAAGTTATTGATAATTGTTTAATTCATTTATTTGAGTATCGATCACCTGTCCTTCAAACAATACTTCCTGTTTACATGCTTGCGTATAATAAGAGAAGAGAGCTATCTCACGTGGGTTTTGGTTTACTTGGATGTTTGTATTGTGTGAAAAGAAACCAAACCCAACTGTGAAAACATGTGTCTTTGTTTGCATCTTTGTCGCATGTGTACACCACCGGGTGCAGTGTTAACACACAACCACTTTCTTGTCTCCCTATGAAGGAAGCAACAGGCTTAGTCTCTTTAGTCTCCAATCAAGATGTGCCACTTTTGTCCGGACGAGGCCCTACACCAGACATGGGCAAATTAAGGGCCGGGGCCGCATAAGCTTTTCAATGTGGCCCGCCGGACATTCCCAAATCAATTTTTTAGATCTTTAAGATGGAAAGTATAGCTGCCATTATGATGTGCAGTGATGTTTTGTAATGACCGTAAGTCTTCAACTATACAAAGTATTTCAATGGTTGGAATCTGCGCTTTTGCATGATATCAGAATCAGAATCGTTTTATTGCCATTGTTTGAGAACGGGTTCACAAACTAGGAATTTTTCTTGGTGCAATCGTGCAACATAAAACACATATAACACAGATTTGGTAATAACAAGAGCTGTAACTGAGCTATCAGATCTTGTTATAGAATTAGAAGGAATTCAATATACTAGTTACTATGGTAATCTAATTAGTTACTATGGTCATCTAATTAGTTACTATGGTCATCTAATTAGTTACTATGGTCATCTAATTTGAATGAATTGAAGTATTTATTTCAAACCTGCACAGTACAACAACACACATTTTTTTTTTTTTTTTTTTTTTTTACATTTTGGCAGAGACATTTATGCAAGGCTTGAAAAGGGGTTGGATGAAGCAGATGCTTACAATATCTCAACCCCTCTCACTCATTCCACATTTAACATAAACAATATAATACAAGAACAATACTATACAAACAAAAACAAGAAAAGCTCATGTACACTAAAAATACAATAGTGCCACTGTTACTATGAGACAAGACAAGACGAGACAAAACACACACACACGCACACGCACACGCACACACACACACACACACACACACACACACACACACACACACACACACACACACACACACACACACACACACACACACACACACACACACACACAGGCCCAAACACTCTCTGACCATACACCTCTCTCTCATCGCTCTGTGCTGAGGGCATCACTCTCTTTCCTCCTCGTACTTCTTCAGTACCGTATTTTCCGCACTATAAGGCGCACCGGATTATTAGCCGCACCTTCTATGAATTACATATTTCATAATTTTGTCCACCAATAAGCCGCCCCGGACTATAAGCCGCGCCTACGCTGCGCTAAAGTGAATGTCAAAAAAACGCTGCGCTAAAGTGAATGTCAAAAAAACAGTCAGATAGTTCAGTCAAACTTTAATAATATATTGAAAACCAGCGTTCTAACAACTCTGTCCCAAAATGTACGCAAATGTGCAATCACAAACATAGTAAAATTCAAAATGGTGTAGAGCAATAAATAGCAACATAATGTTGCTCGAACGTTAATGTCACAACACACCAAATAAACATAGCGCTCACCTTCTGAAGTTATTCTTCATTCGTAAATCCTTCGAATTCTTCGTCTTCGGTGTCCGAATTGAAAAGTTGCGCAAGCGTGGGATCCAAAAATGGCCGGCTCCGTCTCGTCGAAGTCATCGGATTCAGTGTCGCTGTTGTTGTGCAGCAGTTCTGTGAATCCTGCCTTCCGGAAAGCTCGGACCACAGTTGTGACCGAAATATCTGCCCAGGCATTTACGATCCACTGGCAAATGTTGGTGTATGTCGTCCGGCGCTGTCTGCCCGTCTTAGTGAAGGTGTGTTCGCCTTCGGAGCTGTGTGAAAAAAGCCACCCGGCCTCTTCGCGTAAACTTCCCTTAACCACTCGCTCATCTTTTCTTCATCCATCCATCCCTTCGAGTTAGCTTTTATGATGACGCCGGCTGGAAAGGTCTCTTTTGGCAAGGTCTTCCTTTTGAATATCACCATGGGTGGAAGTTAGCATGGCAAGCTAGAACCACAGTGAAGGATGACTTCTCATTCCCTGTGGTGCGAATATTCACCGTACGTGCTCCCGTTCCACAGTGCGGTTCACAGGAATATCAGTTGCTGTGAAATACGGTAGTAATCCGTGTGCGGATGGAGAGATTGCGTCTTTTTATGAACCGGATCCTTGTCGCGTAGTAGGAGCCATTTTGTGGTCTTTACAGATGTAAACAGGAAATGAAACGTACGGTGATATCCGCGCGTTTTTTCTTCTTCTTCCGGGGGCGGGTGGTTGCTTACAGTAGAAGAAGAAGCGCTTCCTGTTCTATGGGGGCGGGTGCTTTCCTTGGCGGTTGCTTGCGTAGAAGAAGAAGCGCTTCCTGTTCTACCGGGAAAAAAGATGGCGGCTGTTTACCGAAGTTGCGAGATCGAAACTTTATGAAAATGAATCGTAATAAAGCGCACCGGGTTATAAGGCGCACTGTCAGCTTTTGAGAAAAATTGTGGTTTTTAGGTGCGCCTTATAGTGCGGAAAATACGGTACTTCTTTTTTAAACAGTCTTTTAAATGTAATCATGTTAGAACAGGTTTTTAACTCGTCCCCTAAGTTGTTCCACAGACTGACTCCACGCACTGAAATGCACATTGATTTTAAAGTTGTTCTAAATTTAGGCAAATATAATTTGTTGTTTCCTCTTAGACTGTAACTATGGTAAGAATCTCTATCCTGGAATAGGTTTTGTATATTGGATGGTAGAGAGTTTTGGGATGCCCTAAACATAATTTGAGCAGTTTTAAAATTGATCACATCGTGAAGTTTAAGTTGCTTTAACTCCATGAATAGTGGATTTGAATGATGTCTGTAGTGAACATTGGACACAATCCTAATGGCCTTTTTCTGCAGAGTGACTAAAGGCTGTAGATGGGATTTATAACAATTTCCCCAGACTTCAACACAATAGTTCAAATGACATAATAAATGAATGATACAATAACAGCAGAGCATTGGTGTTCAATAAATGACATGATCTCCTCATCATTCCAACACATTGAGCAACTTTTGTCCTCAGGTAATTTATATGAGGCTTCCATGAGATATTTTCATCTATTACCACTCCTAAGAATGGATTTTGTTGAACATATTCTAATGGTGTATCATCAATAACAATCCTGATGGGTACATTACTTTTGCGATTGCTAAACAGCATGATTTTGGTCTTCTAAAATTCAGAGACAATTTGTTGGTATTAAACCAAGTTTTTAACTTGATCATCTCCTCAGTTACAGAGGCCAGAAGTTGCTTCATGTCGTCACCTGCACATGTAATGGTTGTATCGTCAGCAAAGAGGATGAACTTCAGCAGTGTTGATACTTTACATATTTCATTGATATACATTATAAATAGTGTGGGTCCTAGTATCGACCCCTGGGGGACTCCACAGGTTATGTTCATGAGTGTAGATTGATGTTGGTCGATCTGAACATTCTGCTGTCTCTCATTCAAGTAGCTCTTCAGACATTTAATTAGTTACTATGGTAAATAATTAGTTACTATGGTCATCTAATGAGTTACTATGGTCATCTAATGTAGTTACTATGGTCATTTAATAAGTTACTATGGTCATCTAATTAGTTACAATGGTCATCTAATTAGTTGCAATGGTCATCTAATTAGTTACTATGGTCATCTAATTAGTTACTAAGGTCATCTAATTAGTTACAATGGTCATCTAATTAGTTACAATGGTCATCTAATTAGTTACTATGGTCATCTAATTAGTTACTATGGTCATCTAAGTTACAGGAGCTCAGACGAGGCACCAAGCAGTGTGGGTGGGGAGCGTTTCCACAGAGTGTTTCCAGAGCCTGAAATGCGAGTGTCAGGGACATACGCGGAAGGAGATTTTTACAACAAAGTTCTAAAGCTTAGTGATATATATCAGATGTATCAGATTGTAGGTGTTTTTTTACCCATTGCGTTCATATTTAGCTTTTTGTTGTATTTTTTGTTACGTTTCACTTGATTGTAAAATATGTGGATGGAGAGGGGGTGTGACGTTCATATGTTGTCAATATTCAGTGTTTTATCGTTCGTAGTTAATATTGTAAATCCCACTTTCTTTATTTCCATGTACCTTCTGGGTGCCTCATTCAGTAAAAAAAAAAATTCCATTCCATTTTTTTAAGGCTGTCAGTCATAACGTTTTTAGCATTCAATCAGACATTATTGTAAGGTTTTGTATTAGTGTTTCTGAAAATAGATATACCGGCCCCCAGACACATTTTTTTTCTCTCCATTTGGCCCCCTGAGTTAAAGCAATTCAATCAATCATAGTTTACTTATATAGCCATAAATTACGAGTGTCTCAAAGGTCTGCACAAGCCACAACGACATCATCGGCTCAGATCCCACATCAGGGCAAGAAAAAAACTAAACCTAATGGGATGACAATGAGAAAACTTGGAGGGGATTGCAGATGTGGGGATCCCCCACCCCCACCACCACCCCCTGGGCGACCGGTGCAATGGACGTCGAGTGGATCTAGCAAAATAGTGTGAGAGTCCAGTCCATAGTGGATCTAGCATAATATTGTGAGAGTCCAGTCCATAGTGGCTCAAACATAACCGTGTGAGAGTCCAGTCCATAGTGGATCTAACATAATAGTGTGAGAGTCCAGTCCATAGTGGATCTAACATAATAGTGTGAGAGTCCAGTCCATAGTGGATCTACCATAATAGTGTGAGAGTCCAGTCCATAGTGGATCTAACATAATAGTGTGAGAGTCCAGTCCATAGTGGATCTAACATAATAGTGTGAGAGTCCAGTCCATAGTGGATCTAACATAATAGTGTGAGAGTCCAGTCCATAGTGGATCTAACATAATAGTGTGAGAGTCCAGTCCATAGTGGATATAACATGATAGTGTGAGAGTCCAGTCCATAGTGGATCTAACACAATAGTGTGAGAGTCCAGTCCATAGTGGATCCAACACAATAGTGAGAGTCCAGTCCATAGTGGATCTAACATAATAGTGAGAGTCCAGTCCATAGTGGATCTAGTTAATAGAATGAGAGTCCAGTCCATAGCGGATCTAACATAATAGTGTGAGAGTCCAGTCCATAGTGGATCCAACACAATAGTGAGAGTCCAGTCCATAGTGGATCTAATATAATAGTGAGAGTCCAGTCCATAGTGGATCTAGTTAATAGTGTGAGAGTCCAGTCCATAGTGGATCTAACATAATAGTGTGAGAGTCCAGTCCATAGTGGATCTAACATATTAGTGTGAGAGTCCAGTCCATAGTGGATCTAACATAATAGTGTGAGAGTCCAGTCTATAGCGGATCTAGTTAATAGTGTAAGAGTCCAGTCCATAGTGGATCTAACATAATAGTGTGAGAGTCCAGTCCATAGTGGATCTAACATAATAGTGTGAGAGTCCAGTCCATAGTGGATCTAACATAATAGTGTGAGAGTCCAGTCTATAGTGGATCTAGTTAATAGTGTAAGAGTCCAGTCCCTAGTGGATCTAACATAATAGTGTGAGAGTCCAGTCCCTAGTGGATCTAACATAATAGTGTGAGAGTCCAGTCCATAGTGGATCTAACATAATAGTGTGAGAGTCCAGCCCATAGTGGATCTAACATAATAGTGTGAGAGTCCAGTCCATAGTGGATCTAACATAATAGTGTGAGAATCCAGTCTATAGTGGATCTAGTTAATAGTGTGAGAGTCCAGTCCAGTCCATAGTGGATCTAGTTAATAGTGTGAGAGTCCAGTCCAGTCCATAGTGGATCTAACATAATAGTGTGAGAGTCCAGTCTATAGTGGATCTAGTAAACAGCGTGAGAGTCCAGTCCATAGTGGATCTAACATAATAGTGTGAGAGGCCAGTCCATAGTAAATCTAACATAATAGTGTGAGAGTCCAGTCCATAGTGGATCTAACATAATAGTGTGAGAGGCCAGTCCATAGTGGATCTAACATAATAGTGTGAGAGTCCAGTCCATAGTGGATCTAACATATTATTGACAGTCCAGTCCATAGTGGATCTAACATAATAGTGTGAGAGTCCAGTCCATAGTGGATCTAACATTTTATTGAGAGTCCAGTCCATAGTGGATCTAACATAATAGTGAGAGTCCAGTCCATAGTGGATCTAACATAATTGTGTGAGAGTCCAGTCCATAGTGGATCTAACATATTATTGAGAGTCCAGTCCATAGTGGTTCTACCATAATAGTGTGAGAGTCCAGTCCATAGTGGATCCAACATAATAGTGTGAGAGTCCAGTCCATAGTGGATCTAACATAATAGTGTGAGAGTTCAGTCCATAGTGGATCTAACATAATACTGTGAGAGTCCAGTCCATAGTGGATCTAACATAATAGTGTGAGAGTCCAGTCCATAGTGGATATAACATAATAGTGTGAGAGTCCAGTCCATAGTGGATCTAACATAATAGTGTGAGAGTCCAGTCCATAGTGGATCCAACACAATAGTGAGAGTCCAGTCCATAGTGGATCTAGCATAATAGTGAGAGTCCAGTCCATAGTGGATCTAGTTAATAGTGTGAGAGTCCAGTCCATAGCGGATCTAACATAATAGTGTGAGAGTCCAGTCCATAGTGGATCCAACACAATAGTGAGAGTCCAGTCCATAGTGGATCTAATATAATAGTGAGAGTCCAGTCCATAGTGGATCTAGTTAATAGTGTGAGAGTCCAGTCCATAGTGGATCTAACATAATAGTGTGAGAGTCCAGTCCATAGTGGATCTAACATAATAGTGTGAGAGTCCAGTCCATAGTGGATCTAACATAATAGTGTGAGAGTCCAGTCTATAGTGGATCTAGTTAATAGTGTAAGAGTCCAGTCCATAGTGGATCTAACATAATAGTGTGAGAGTCCAGTCCATAGTGGATCTAACATAATAGTGTGAGATCCCAGTCCATAGTGGATCTAACATAATAGTGTGAGAGTCCAGTCTATAGTGGATCTAGTTAATAGTGTAAGAGTCCAGTCCCTAGTGGATCTAACATAATAGTGTGAGAGTCCAGTCCCTAGTGGATCTAACATAATAGTGTGAGAGTCCAGTCCATAGTGGATCTAACATAATAGTGTGAGAGTCCAGTCCATAGTGGATCTAACATAATAGTGTGAGAGTCCAGTCTATAGTGGATCTAACATAATAGTGTGAGAGTCCAGTCCATAGTGGATCTAACATAATAGTGTGAGAATCCAGTCTATAGTGGATCTAGTTAATAGTGTGAGAGTCCAGTCCAGTCCATAGTGGACCTAGTTAATAGTGTGAGAGTCCAGTCCAGTCCATAGTGGATCTAACATAATAGTGTGAGAGTCCAGTCCATAGTGGATATAACATGATAGTGTGAGAGTCCAGTCCATAGTGGATCTAACACAATAGTGTGAGAGTCCAGTCCATAGTGGATCCAACACAATAGTGAGAGTCCAGTCCATAGTGGATCTAACATAATAGTGAGAGTCCAGTCCATAGTGGATCTAGTTAATAGAATGAGAGTCCAGTCCATAGCGGATCTAACATAATAGTGTGAGAGTCCAGTCCATAGTGGATCCAACACAATAGTGAGAGTCCAGTCCATAGTGGATCTAATATAATAGTGAGAGTCCAGTCCATAGTGGATCTAGTTAATAGTGTGAGAGTCCAGTCCATAGTGGATCTAACATAATAGTGTGAGAGTCCAGTCCATAGTGGATCTAACATATTAGTGTGAGAGTCCAGTCCATAGTGGATCTAACATAATAGTGTGAGAGTCCAGTCTATAGCGGATCTAGTTAATAGTGTAAGAGTCCAGTCCATAGTGGATCTAACATAATAGTGTGAGAGTCCAGTCCATAGTGGATCTAACATAATAGTGTGAGAGTCCAGTCCATAGTGGATCTAACATAATAGTGTGAGAGTCCAGTCTATAGTGGATCTAGTTAATAGTGTAAGAGTCCAGTCCCTAGTGGATCTAACATAATAGTGTGAGAGTCCAGTCCCTAGTGGATCTAACATAATAGTGTGAGAGTCCAGTCCATAGTGGATCTAACATAATAGTGTGAGAGTCCAGCCCATAGTGGATCTAACATAATAGTGTGAGAGTCCAGTCCATAGTGGATCTAACATAATAGTGTGAGAATCCAGTCTTTAGTGGATCTAGTTAATAGTGTGAGAGTCCAGTCCAGTCCATAGTGGATCTAGTTAATAGTGTGAGAGTCCAGTCCAGTCCATAGTGGATCTAACATAATAGTGTGAGAGTCCAGTCTATAGTGGATCTAGTTAACAGCGTGAGAGTCCAGTCCATAGTGGATCTAACATAATAGTGTGAGAGGCCAGTCCATAGTGGATCTAACATAATAGTGTGAGAGTCCAGTCCATAGTGGATCTAACATAATAGTGTGAGAGGCCAGTCCATAGTGGATCTAACATAATAGTGTGAGAGTCCAGTCCATAGTGGATCTAACATATTATTGACAGTCCAGTCCATAGTGGATCTAACATAATAGTGTGAGAGTCCAGTCCATAGTGGATCTAACATTTTATTGAGAGTCCAGTCCATAGTGGATCTAACATAATAGTGAGAGTCCAGTCCATAGTGGATCTAACATAATTGTGTGAGAGTCCAGTCCATAGTGGATCTAACATATTATTGAGAGTCCAGTCCATAGTGGATCTACCATAATAGTGTGAGAGTCCAGTCCATAGTGGATCCAACATAATAGTGTGAGAGTCCAGTCCATAGTGGATCTAACATAATAGTGTGAGAGTTCAGTCCATAGTGGATCTAACATAATAGTGTGAGAGTCCAGTCCATAGTGGATCTAACATAATAGTGTGAGAGTCCAGTCCATAGTGGATATAACATAATAGTGTGAGAGTCCAGTCCATAGTGGATCTAACATAATAGTGTGAGAGTCCAGTCCATAGTGGATCCAACACAATAGTGAGAGTCCAGTCCATAGTGGATCTAGCATAATAGTGAGAGTCCAGTCCATAGTGGATCTAGTTAATAGTGTGAGAGTCCAGTCCATAGCGGATCTAACATAATAGTGTGAGAGTCCAGTCCATAGTGGATCCAACACAATAGTGAGAGTCCAGTCCATAGTGGATCTAATATAATAGTGAGAGTCCAGTCCATAGTGGATCTAGTTAATAGTGTGAGAGTCCAGTCCATAGTGGATCTAACATAATAGTGTGAGAGTCCAGTCCATAGTGGATCTAACATAATAGTGTGAGAGTCCAGTCCATAGTGGATCTAACATAATAGTGTGAGAGTCCAGTCTATAGTGGATCTAGTTAATAGTGTAAGAGTCCAGTCCATAGTGGATCTAACATAATAGTGTGAGAGTCCAGTCCATAGTGGATCTAACATAATAGTGTGAGAGCCCAGTCCATAGTGGATCTAACATAATAGTGTGAGAGTCCAGTCTATAGTGGATCTAGTTAATAGTGTAAGAGTCCAGTCCCTAGTGGATCTAACATAATAGTGTGAGAGTCCAGTCCCTAGTGGATCTAACATAATAGTGTGAGAGTCCAGTCCATAGTGGATCTAACATAATAGTGTGAGAGTCCAGTCCATAGTGGATCTAACATAATAGTGTGAGAATCCAGTCTATAGTGGATCTAGTTAATAGTGTGAGAGTCCAGTCCAGTCCATAGTGGATCTAGTTAATAGTGTGAGAGTCCAGTCCAGTCCATAGTGGATCTAACATAATAGTGTGAGAGTCCAGTCTATAGTGGATCTAGTTAATAGCGTGAGAGTCCAGTCCATAGTGGATCTAACATAATAGGGTGAGAGTCCAGTCCATAGTGGATCTAACATAATAGTGTGAGAGGCCAGTCCATAGTGGATCTAACATAATAGTGTGAGAGTCCAGTCCATAGTGGATCTAACATAATAGTGTGAGAGGCCAGTCCATAGTGGATCTAACATAATAGTGTGAGAGTCCAGTCCATAGTGGATCTAACATATTATTGACAGTCCAGTCCATAGTGGATCTAACATAATAGTGTGAGAGTCCAGTCCATAGTGGATCTAACATATTATTGAGAGTCCAGTCCATAGTGGATCTAACATAATAGTGAGAGTCCAGTCCATAGTGGATCTAACATAATAGTGTGAGAGTCCAGTCCATAGTGGATCTAACATATTATTGAGAGTCCAGTCCATAGTGGATCTAACATAATTGTGTGGGAGTCCAGTCCATAGTGGATCTAACATAATAGTGTGAGAGTCCAGTCCATAGTGGATCTAACATAATAGTGTGAGAGGCCAGTCCATAGTGGATCTAACATAATAGTGTGAGAGTCCAGTCCATAGTGGATCTAACATAATAGTGTGAGAGGCCAGTCCATAGTGGATCTAACATAATAGTGTGAGAGTCCAGTCCATAGTGGATCTAACATATTATTGAAAGTCCAGTCCATAATGGATCTAACATAATAGTGTGAGAGTCCAGTCCATAGTGGATCTAACATATTATTGAGAGTCCAGTCCATAGTGGATCTAACATAATAGTGAGAGTCCAGTCCATAGTGGATCTAACATAATAGTGTGAGAGTCCAGTCCATAGTGGATCTAACATAATAGTGTGAGAGTCCAGTCCATAGTGGATCTAACATATTATTGAGAGTCCAGTCCATAGTGGATCTAACATAATAGTGTGGGAGTCCAGTCCATAGTGGATCTAACATAATAGTGTGAGAGGCCAGTCCATAGTGGATCTAACATATTATTGAAAGTCCAGTCCATAGTGGATCTAACATAATAGTGTGAGAGTCCAGTCCATAGTGGATCTAACATATTATTGAGAGTCCAGTCCATAGTGGATCTAACATAATATGAGAGTCCAGTCCATAGTGGATCTAACATAATAGTGTGAGAGTCCAGTCCATAGTGGATCTAACATATTATTGAGAGTCCAGTCCATAGTGGATCTAACATAATAGTGTGGGAGTCCAGTCCATAGTGGATCTAACATAATAGTGTGAGAGTCCAGTCCATAGTGGATCTAACATAATAGTGTGAGAGGCCAGTCCATAGTGGATCTAACATAGTAGTGTGAGAGTCCAGTCCATTGCCCTAGCCTGACCTACACTCAAAAACTTCCACAGTTGGGTGGTGGGGCGATCCAATCCAGATGAAGAGTTGGTGAAACTGAGGGCCCCTCGCTCAAACTGCTCACAGAGGCATTTCTGTGGCCCTATTCACAGAGTTTAAGCAGGGCAAAAGTCCCATTGACTGAACAGGCTCAATGTACATTTGTTAATACTTCTATTGTGCTCTTGCTCTCCTGACTGCGCAAAAAGGACAAATACATATGGCTAAATCCCGCATGGGAGGGTATTTGTAGATCTGCAGGTTGCCGGCGTCAGACGTAACTGTCCAGCCAACATTGTAAGCAGGAATGTAAAGGTCACTTTACAAAAAGGATATGATGGTTAAAGAAGAGACATGCGGAGAGATTGTGAAATTGAGTGTATGAGCATGTGTGCTTTTGTCTTCTTATCACTCTGTGTTGGCTTCATTCCCCAAAGGCTCTTATTATGCTCCACGTCGGCTCTGACACAAAGGCGGCGTCTCTGTATCGCCGCGCAGCCAGCTTCCCCCAGAGGACATTCTAGACGCAGCAAATCCATTTGTTTGTCAGCTTCTGCCTCCATTCACGCTCCGTGCATAATCAGATATGATTCTCTCTGGAAAGCGTGGCATTGTGCAGAGTGGCCATAGTCACACTTTCCCAGCATGAAGATGCTCATCTCTGCTCTTTTCACAATGTTTTTTTTTTTTTTTTTTATAGTTTCCAGGTCGAACATCCAAGTCTTACTAGACTCCATAAGTTTGCTAACTCGTCATTAGCATCATCAGCAAGTCAACTACTATCAGAAATGTGCCTAAAAGATGTAATGCAAAGATGACAAACTTATATTATCATGTTTTTAACTTTGGAGTCACACTGTAGCCAAATAAAAAGTCAACTGTTGATTGCTTACAATATATTGTGTACATATGCCATCCATCCATCTTCCGCTTATCCGAGGTCGGGTCGCGGGGGCAGCAGCCTAAGCAGGGAAGCCCAGACTCCTACCGGTCGGACGTGCTCTAAACACCTCCCTAGGGAGGCGTTCAGGTGGCATTCTGACCAGATGCCTGAACCACCTCATCTGGCTCCTCTCAATGTGGAGGAGCAGCGGCTTTACTTTGAGCTCCTCCCGGATGACAGAGCTTCTCACCCTATCTCTAAGGGAGAGCCCCGCCACCCGGCGGAGGAAACTCGTTTCGGCCGCTTGTACCCGTGATCTTGTCCTTTCGGTCATAACCCAAAGATCATGACCATAGGTGAGGATTGGAACGTAGATCGACCAGGTAAATTGAGAGCTTTGCCTTCCGGCTCAGCTCCTTCTTCACCACAATGGATCGAT
Source organism: Nerophis lumbriciformis (assembly GCF_033978685.3). NCBI lineage: Eukaryota > Metazoa > Chordata > Actinopteri > Syngnathiformes > Syngnathidae > Nerophis > Nerophis lumbriciformis. The sequence goes on from NC_084566.2 coordinate 4,737,286, forward strand.
ACAAAGTCCGCATTACTGAAGACGCCGCACCAATCCGCCTGTCGATCACAAAATCCACTCTTTTCTCACTCGTGAACAAGACTCCGAGGTACTTGAACTTCTCCACTTGGGACTCCACCCTTTTCCGGACAAGAACCATGGACTCAGACTTCAAGGTGCTGATTCTCATCCCAGTCGCTTCACACTCGGCCGTGAACCGATCCAGTGAGAGCTGAAGATCCTGGCCAGATGAAGCCATCAGGACCACATCATCTGCAAAAAGCAGAGACCTAATCCCACATCCCCTCAACACCCTGACTGCGCCTAGAAATTCTGTCCATAAAAGTTATGAACAAAATCGGTGACAAATGGCAGCTTTGGCGGAGTCCAACCCTCACTGGAAACGTGTCCGACTTACTGCCGGCAATGCGGACCAAGCTCTGACACTGATCGTACAGGGATCGGTCTGCCACAATCAGACAGTCCGATACCCCATACTCTCTGAACACTCCCCACATGACTTCCCAAGGGACACGGTCGAATGCCTTCTCTAAGTCCACAAAGCACATGTAGACTGGTTGGGCAAACTCCCATGCACCCTCAGGGACCCTGCCACGAGTTTAGAGCTGGTCCACAGTTCCACGACCAGGACGAAAACCACACTGTTACTCCTGTACATATGCATGAAGGCTAAATAATCACGATAAATTACCGTATTTTTACGGACTATAGAGTGCACGGGCATATTAGCCGCACCCACTAAATAAATAAAACATATATACATGTATCCATATATTAGCCGCCTCAGCCTACAAGCCTCACATATATATGTTGTGGAGTGAGGTACTTCCACAAAGATTGTGTAAATGTTTATTTACATACTGTACCTCAATTGTTTCCAAACGGTGTCTGAAACATGGCAGTAAAACGGCCGATGAAATAAAACAGAAGTCATCGTTATTGACCCACTAGCCGCAAAATCTAGCTCTCCAATCAGCTAAACACTACTCAATAACTCCACGGTGATGTCTTGGTGAATTTACTGAGGAATTTGTGAAACTGAAGTAATACAAAAAGAATGCCATTGTAAGTTAATAATACTAACACACCGTGTTGGCATTATAGCTTATTTTAGAAGAAAAATATATGTATTCATATATCAGCCACGGATATATACATGTTTTGAAATGAGTAATATACGCAGAAATGTTTTGCAAATGTTTATTTACATACCCTATTTATATACCTTAATTGTTTTCAAACGATACCGCCATGGAAGCTAGCTCTCCAATCAGCTAAACAGATTAAATAACTCCACGGTGACGTCTTGGTGAATTTACAGAGGAATTTGTGAAACTGAAACAATACAAAAAGAATGCCAAAATACGAACACTCACACTTGAAACCGTGTTGGCATTATCGCTAATGCTAACGACAAAATTTTACAAGAAAAATATATGTTTTCATATATTAGCCACACCGGACTATAAGCCACAGATGTATATATACATGTTGTGAAATTAGTTATTTACATAGAAAGGTTTTGCAAATGTTTATTTACATACCCTATTTATATAACTTAATTGTTTTCAAAACCACGAGCTGCGGAAGCTAGCTCTCCAATCAGCTAAACAGACTCAATAACTTCATGGTAACGTGTTGGTGAGTTTACGGAGAAATTTGTGAAACTGAAACAATACCAAAAGAATGTCATTGTAAGTTAATAATACTAATAATAGCACCTCCAAAACCCTCAAATCTAAACTCCAAACATCCCAGAACAAACTAATCAGATTACTTCTAGACCTCCACCCCAGATCCCACCTCACTCCTACCCACTTCTCCAAAGTGGGCTGGCTCAGGGTGGAGGACAGAGTAAAACAACTTGCACTGAGCCTAGTCTATAAAATCCGCTACACCTCCCTGATACCGAAGTACATGTCAAACTACTTCCTTAACGTAAATGACCGCCATAACCACAACACCAGGGGGAACTCCACTAACCACGTTAGACCCAGATTCCAATCTAACAAAGGTCTTAACTCGTTCTCTTTCTTTGCCACATCAATGTGGAATGCGTTCCCAACAGGTATAAAAGAAAGGGCATCTCTATCCTCCTTCAAAACCGCAATAAAAGTACACCTCCAGGCAACTTCAACCCTAAACTAACACCCTCCCCGGATTGTTAATTTCAAATGTAAACAATCAAATGTAGATACTTTTCTTATGCTTTCTGATCTCTCTCTCTCTCTATGTCCACTACTTGCTGTACATATCCTACCAAGTCAGACCTACACTGTTTCAATATCCATTTCTCTGTTCTCAATTGTTGATGACTGATGATAACAACCAAACCTACCCCCCCCCCCCCTCCACACCCTGAATTGCAAATAATGTAAATAATTCAATGTATACACCCTGATGATTATCTTGTGTGATGACTGTATTATGATGATAGTATATATGATAGTATATATCTGTATCATGAATCAATTTAAGTGGACCCCGACTTAAACAAGTTGAAAAACTTATTCGGGTGTTACTATTTAGTGGTCAATTGTACGGAATATGTACTTCACTGTGCAACCTACTAATAAAAGTCTCAATCAATCAATCAATCAAAAACACAGACACTTGTAAGTATGTTAGCATATTAGCTCATGCTAACGACGCTAGCTTTATTACATTACGATAGTACGTACAGATATGCCTGAAAATCCAACTATCAAACATGTGACGGTTTAATAAATATGAATTGTTTTAGCTATATTGTACAACTGACAAACGTTGCTTTGAGTGATCAATGAAGAAACCATTCGTATAGAAATACTTTGGACGACCAGGAGTGAGAACGGCACTTGTACTTCCGGTTCAAGGCACTAAACAGATAGTAACGTTCAACACCCAGCACCTGCAGTGAGTGAATTTGTCCAAAAGATGGCGCCGTAGCACAAACAATAACACAACTTTTCAATGTCTCTGTCTGTGTTTTATGAAAACTATTTGTTGAATGCCAAACATTATGGCCGTTAGCGAAGACAAATCCATCAATTGAAATTTCTAGGCCCAGCTCTTTTTACTGTATTCAGGTTAAATTGTACAAGTAATTATTGTTTTTTTCTTCCACTGGCAACTCTAATAACTAGGGATGTCCGATAATGGCTTTTTGCCGATATCCGATATTCCGATATTGTCCAACTCTTTAATTACCGATACCGATATCAACCGATACTGATGTATACAGTCGTGGAATTAACACATTATTATGCCTAATTTGGACAACCAGGTATGGTGAAGATAAGGTCCTTTTTTTAAAATAGTAATAAAATAAAATAAGATAAATAAATTAAAAACATTTTCTTGAATAAAAAAGAAAGTAAAACAATATAAAAACAGTTACATAGAAACTAGTAATTAATGAAAATGAGTCAAATTAACTGTTAAAGGTTAGTACTATTAGTGGACCAGCAGCACGCTTACGGACTGTATCCCTTGCAGACTGTATTGATATATATTGATATATAATGTAGGAACCAAAATATTAATAACAGAAAGAAACAACCCTTTTATGTGAATGAGTGTGAATGAGTGTGAATGGGGGAGGGAGGTTTTTTGGGTTGGTGCACTAATTGTAAGTGTATATTATGTTTTTTATGTTGATTTAATGAAAAAAAGAAAAACAAAACAAAACAAAAAAAACGATACTGATAATAAAAAAACAATGCCGCAAAACAAACAAAAAACCATACTGATAATTTAAAAAAAACGATACCGATAATTTCCGATATTACATTTTAAAGCATTTATCGACATCTCTACTAATAACATCAGTACATGCTGTAGAATAGGCCCACTGCTATCGTAATGAAAACTGTGCCCTGGGATGGCGACTAATAGGCTGCAGAACGTTCTCCAGCTATCTGATACTGAACACGGAATTAAATGACGTTTCAGAAGGAAACTGCATCACTGTCAACTAGGGTTGTACGGTATACTGGTATTAGTACAGTACCGCGATACTAATTAATAATTTTTGGTACTATACCATCTCTGAAACGTACCGGTCCCCAGCCCCCCCGTGCCCGTGTCGAAGTCACATTGTGACATTGCTGGTTTACGAGCAGAAGGGCATGTTCGGCGGCGCGCACACACAGAGTACTTACAAGCAGACACGGACATGGACGCATTTTGGCTTAAAAACTAACGATAAAGGTGAAGTTATAACACTGAAACGCCCTCAGGAAGAGGTGCTTTAAGACATGGCTAGCTAGCTAGTGGCTAACATTTATCTGCCGTCGGCAGTGTTTTAGCTACTTCTAAATCACTAATCTCATCTCCATGGCGACAAATAAAGTAAGTTTCTTACAAGTACCATTATCACTGCAGGACGAGGAATAGCTAAACATGCTTCCCTACACACCGTAGCTCACCGGCATCAAAATGTAAACAAACACCATTGATGGATCTATACCTAACATCCACTGTAAAGATATCTAGTACTGGAAAGTATCTCGTTGATACTACTATGATGATGTCGATATTTTCTGGCATCACAACATATTTTCGGTTTTTTTAAATGTATATAATGTTTATAAACTCAGGAAATAAGTCCCTGGACACATGAGGACTTTGAATGTATGATCCTGTAACTACTTGGTATCAGATTGATACCCAAATGTGTGGTATCATCCAAAACTAATGTAAAGTATTAAAGAAGAGAAGAATAAGTGATTATTACATTTTAACAGAAATGCAGATAGAACATGTTAAAACAGAGAATAAGCAGATGTTAACAGTAAATGAACAAGTAGATGAATAATCTATTTATACAGTTTGTCCCTCATAATGTTGACAAAATAATAGAATGATGAATGACACAATATGTTACTGCATACATCAGCAGACTAATTAGGAGCTTTTGTTTGTTTACTTACTACTAAAAGACAAGTTGTCTAGTATGTTCACTATTTTATTTAAGGACTTAACTTCAATAATAAACATATGTTTCATGTACCCTAAGATTTTTTGTTAAAATAAAGCCAATAATGCAATTGTTTGTGGTCCCCTTTATTTAGAAAAGTACCGAAAAGTACCTAAATAATTTTAGTACCGGTACCAAATATTGGTATCGTTACAACACTATTGTCAACACATCTGAAGACATTAATTAATTGCATTGTCTGAGTATAAAATCAGTAAAGATTGACTCGCTGCGGGCTCATTTTGAGCAGATTCGGATTCAAACAGGCTTTGACTTCATACAGACGACAATGTTTGGTGTCACATTTAATTAGTGGGCGGAGCAATGAGGGCTCAGATCAAACTTTGATTGGATCACTGTATGGTATTTAGACTTTTCACTTCATTAAACTTGCTCTTTTAGCCTTCAGCGCAGCGGGCTGATAAAGACGGCATGCTGAAAAATGGGAAAGTGAGCCAGAAGTCCTAATCAGATTCTAATTTAAGTGAGGTCACCGCAGCTAATTAGGACTCACTTCTTTTTATCCGCATACCATACCAAGCTAAGCCAGTGTAGGAACCGTGTGAGCAAATGCAGCACAAAGCGGAACGTCCTCACAGGGGAAGAATACTTCTTCTATTGTCCTTTTTGTCTCAATCTTCTCCTGCACACTCACACTGGGTTCACTTGCTGGGGGTTGATCATCTTTTTTTTTCTCGCCATGGGACCAAAGACTGTGCACTTAAGAACATGAGCATCAAGTAAGGACTAGGGTTGTATGGTATACCGGTACTAGTATAGTATCACGGTACTAATGAATCAAAAATTGTACCGTATTTTCCGCACTATAAGGCGCACCTAAAAACCACACATTTTCTCAAAAGCTGACAGTGCGCCTTATAACCCGGTGCGCTTTATTACGATTCATTTTCATAAAGTTTCGATCTCGCAACTTCGGTAAATAGCCGCCATCTTTTTTCCCGGTAGAACAGGAAGCGCTTCTTCTTCTACGCAAGCAACCGCCAAGGAAAGCACCCGCCCCCATAGAACAGGAAGCGCTTCTTCTTCTACTGTAAGCAACCACCCGCCCCCGGAAGAAGAAGAAAAAACGCGCGGATATCACTGTACGTTTCATTTCCTGTTTACATCTGTAAAGACCACAAAATGGCTCCTACTAAGCGACAAGGATCCGGTTCATAAAAAGACGCAATCTCTCCATCCGCACACGGATTACTACCGTATTTCACAGCAACTGATATTCCTGTGAACCGCACTGTGGAACGGGAGCACGTACGGTGAATATTCGCACCACAGGGAATGAGAAGTCATCCTTCACTGTGGTTCTAGCTTGCCATGCTAACTTCCACCCATGGTGATATTCAAAAGGAAGACCTTGCCAAAAGAGACCTTTCCAGCCGGCGTCATCATAAAAGCTAACTCGAAGGGATGGATGGATGAAGAAAAGATGAGCGAGTGGTTAAGGGAAGTTTACGCGAAGAGGCCGGGTGGCTTTTTTCACACAGCTCCGAAGGCGAACACACCTTCACTAAGACGGGCAGACAGCGCCGGACGACATACGCCAACATTTGCCAGTGGATCGTAAATGCCTGGGCAGATATTTCGGTCACAACTGTGGTCCGAGCTTTCCGGAAGGCAGGATTCACAGAACTACTGGACAACAACAGCGACACTGACTCCGATGACTTCGACGAGACGGAACCGGCCATTTTGGATACCACGCTTGCGCAACTTTTCAATTCGGACACCGAAGACGAAGAATTCGAAGGATTTACGAATGAAGAATAACTTCAGAAGGTGAGCGCTATGTTTATTTTGTGTGTTGTGACATTAACGTTCGAGCAACATTATGTTGCTATTGCTCTACACCATTTTGAATTTTACTATGTTTGTGATTGCACATTTGCGTACATTTTGGGACAGAGTTGTTAGAACGCTGGTTTTCAATATATTATTAAAGTTTGACTGAACTATCTGACTGTTTTTTTGACATTCCCTTTAGCGCAGCGTAGGCGCGGCTTATAATCCGGGGCGGCTTATTGGTGGACAAAGTTATGAAATATGTAATTCATTGAAGGTGCGGCTAATAATCCGGTGCGCCTTATAGTGCGGAAAATACGGTACTATACTCTGTTTGAAAAGTACCAGTTCCCCATTTTGTTTTTCTTTAACAGGCATGACGGCGCGTCGTAACGTCGTGACATTGCTGGTTTGACGAGCAGAGGAGCATGTTCGGCAGCGCACACACACGGAGTACTTACAAGCAGACACAGTGTGTAGACAGAAAAGGGAGAATGGACGCATTTTGGCTTAAAAACTAAAAATAAAGGTGAAGTTGTAACACAGCTAGCTAACGTCCATCTGCAGTCGGCAGTGTTTTAGCTACTTCTAAATCACTAATCCTGAGCTCCATGGCGACAAATAAAGTATGTTTCTTACACGTATCATTATCACTGCAGGACGAGGAATAGTTAAACATGATTCACTACACACCGTAGGAGGATACAATAGCTCACCGGCGTCACAATGTAAACAAATGCCATGGGTGGATCTACACCTGACATCCACTGTAATGATACCAAGTACAAGAGCGTATCTAGTCGATACTACTATGATTACCAGTGTTGGGTTAGTTACTGAAAACCAGTAACTAGTTAGTTACTAGTTACTTTATTTCAAAAGTAACTCAGTTACTAACTCAGTTACTTACACCAAAAAGTAATGCGTTACTGTGAAAAGTAACTATTTAGTTACTTTTTTTTTTTTTTAAGGCTCTCATTAATGCCCTTTTAGCCTTCATGTCAGTACTGTTATTGCACTGGAGAATAATACAATGTGTTGATCAACTTGACATGCATTTGCATCACTGCACTCTGCTAAGCAATGTGGTCTACATACAACACACAAAGACAAAGATATGTTTCAAAGGGCCAATTTTTTTCAGGCCAGAACAAATTGACCAAACTATTTTAAAAAGCTGCAACATAACATACATAAGTAACAAACAGCATAATAACAACGTAGCTGTAAAGCTGGTTTCACCTAAGGAAGGCACACGTGACATACACAAAGCCTAACCAGGCAGATTTGAATTGTTGTTTTGGGCAGTAGACGGGATCTTTGATCCAAGACACAACTTACATTTAACTAAAATGTTCTTTTCTCTGTAATCGACAAAAGAAAATAAGTGAGAATATCTCATACTTGCCAACCTTCCCGAATCCATTCTCCCGAATTTCTCCCGATTTCCAGCCGGACTTAAGGCACGCCCCCTCCAGGTCCGTGCGGACCTGAGTTAGGACAGCCTGTCGTCACGTCCGCTTGGCCATCCAAAAAGTAACCACAGAACATATAGTGTTCTGTGGTTACTTTTTGGTTGGCCAACAGTTTATGTTGTATTGCGCACCCCCCCCCCCCCCCCCCCTCCTTTCCCCTCCCCACACCCAGACACACACACACAGAGCGTCTCCGGCTTGTGACACAAGAGATTCAGAAGCACGACACTGCAGCGCTGCAATAAAACACACTCAGATCTTCTGTTTCTAGCCAATACTACATAAAAAATAACATAAAATAACGCAGTAACGCATCATGTAGTAACGGTAACTGAGTTACTGAATATAAAAAAATAATGCGTTAGATTACTAGTTACGGGCGAAACTAACGGTGTTACTTTGTAACGCGTTAGTCCCAACACTGATGATTACATCAATATTTTTTATCGTCACAAAATCTTTTTTCCTTTTTTTTTTTTTAAATTCATATTATGTTTATAAACTCATGAAATACTTCCCTGGACACATGAGGACTTTTAATATGACCAATGTATGATCCTGTAACTACTTTGCAATGGATAGATACCTAAATGTGTGGTATCATCCAAAACTAATGTAAAGTATCAAAACAACAGAAGAACAAGTGATTATTACATTTTAACAGAAGTGTAGATAGAACATGTTAAGACAGAAAAAAGCAGATATTAACACTAAATGAACAAGTAGATTAATAATACAATTTGACAGTTTGCAGTTTACAAAGCCTTGCTGTATCTATATATGTTTCCCCTAAGTGTGTAAACAATAACCAAAATGACTAAAACAGTGATTTTGTAACAATAATAACAAGAAAAAGAAAATATATTTCTTATCAATTTAGTATTGTTTATATACTGATATTATCCTCTGTATCGATAGTATCGACATCTACATCGATCACGCCTACTTTACATTGACGCTTTAGTTCATTTTCTGCCGTTGTGGTGAGGATTAGTATCTTAGAAGTGGCCTCACACTGTGGATAGACAACGTGTTCGCTGCAGCTTGCTCTCAAATGCAAACCGGTGTTCTGGCAAGACAAGCACCCTCCTGGAATTCAACTGCGGCATGTGTTTAAAAGCAGTGTGTTTAAAGAGGTGTGTTTCAAAGAAATCCGCAAATGATATTGTGAAGGAATATTTGGAACATCCTTGGAGCAGACTGAACTAGCGGAGCAAACATCCTAAGTGTTAACGCACCCTAAACTAAATGCACACCCACAGAGCTCAGGAAACAATTCACCATCTAAAATGTGTCCCCAAGGTCTATTGAATAGAATGTACTTTGAAGGCTATTAGTCTTAAAAAAAAAAAAAAAGTGATTTTCTCTTGTTTCTGAAAAAAAAACAACAGCATTATCTCTAAGGGAAAACATGCAATTACACGTGCACAGTCGTCCAAATGCAGATTATGCGAGTTTTCAGATTGCCGGCTAATTACACAGTGGGAAGCGTCTGAAGTTGTGTCTGCTGTGGCCTCGCCGCTTAAGCACAGTCAAATTGGTTAAGTAAAACGCACGCTGTCGTGACGCGGATTAGTGATGCGTCATTCTTAAAGCATGCAAGCTTTCATCATGGGAGGCTCGCACTGCAATCAATTAAAGTTGAACTGTGATGCTGTTTGCTCCATGATTAGGTTATGAAATGGGACACCCAAGATTTAGCTTTAGCCGCTTGTGCTTTATTGGGAGACCGAACCCACACAAAATACAGTACCGTATTTTCCGGACCATAGGGCGCACCAAATTATAAGGCACAGTGCCGATGAATGGTCTACTTTCGATATTTTTTCATATATAAAGGCACACCGAATATATATATATATATATATATATATATATATATATATATATATATATATATATATATATGTGTCTTAATAAGGTTATCCAAAAAATAGTGCTCGATACCGTAGTAGAGCGCAATATATGTATGTGTGGGGAAAAAAAATCACAAGACTATTTCATCTCTACAGGCCTGTGTCATGAGGGGGGTACCCTCAATCGTCAGGAGATTTTAATGGGAGCATTCGCATACCATGGTTTATATAGGGCACAGAGTGGGTGGGTACAGGCTGGCCTAGGGGCGTGGTGATTGGTTCATGTGTTACCTAGGAGGTGTTTCCGTCTATGGTGGCATGTTGTTACAATTTCGCTGCGCTTGTTGAGGGATGACAGGTCTGGACGGTAGATAATAAACAGTTTCTCTTTCAAGCATAGGTTGCATCTTTTATTACCACTGTTGTAAGGTGTGCTGGATGCAAGAATTTGCCATGTTATTGAATATTCAACATTATTGTCTTTGAGGTCCCAAATGTGTTTGCTGAGTTCTGTGGTATTTCGCAGGTTTTTGTTCCTGAAAGAAGCCTTGTGGTTGTTCCATCTGGTTTTGAATTCACCCTCGGTTAATCCTACATATGTGTCGGATGTGTTAATGTCCTTGCGTATTACCTTAGATTGGTAGACAACTGATGTTTGTAAGCATCCCCCGTTGAGGGGGCAATCAGGTTTCTTTCGACAGTTACATGCTTTGTTGGTTTTGGAGTCGTTCTGACTGGGGGTCGACGGCTCATTTGCAATTGTTTTGTTGTGGTTTGAGATGATTTGTCGTATATTGTTCATGCAGCTGTAGCTCAATTTGATGTTGTTCTTGTTGAATACTTTTCTTAGGTTGTTGTCTTTGGGAAAGTGTTTGTCAATCAGGTTGAGGAATTTGTGTCCAATGTTCGTTGAGACGTTTTTGCTGTATGGGGGGTTGTACCAGATGATGCCGTTTCGTTTTCTGTTCTTTTTTGGCTGGTTTCCTGGCGTGGGTTCATAGGTGAGGGTGAAATTGTATCCGCTTTCATCAAGGGCTTTTTGGTACGGGGGGGTTGCTTGGTCAAATTCAGCTTTGCTAGATGAACCCACCCACAGTTGAGGAACTAAAGGATTTTGAGAACGACATGCTCAAAATGATACAATCAGTCAAATTCAAGCCAAACCGCAACCCACTCCTCACCAAGCTGAAAAATGACAAGGAGCGCATCAAGAAAGTAAACAACCTCATCATAGCTGCCGATAAAACCACAAACTTCTACAGAATGGACATACCAGAACACCACACTTTACTGGACAGAAGCATCACCAAATCATACAAAAAAGCGCAACCCAATACCTTACAGAACATCCACCTGGAAAATAAAAGGATCGCGGCTGAACTGGACATTGAGGACAGGGTGGACGCCACAGCCAACAAGGAAGCCTTCATCACATTGAAGGATCACAAACCCAACTTCGCAAATAACCCAACATGCCGACTAATAAACCCAACTAAATCTGAAATAGGAAAAATCAGCAAAATAATCCTGGACAGAGTCAACACAAAAATCAAGGCCAAAACACCACTCAACCAATGGAGAAATACAGCAGCAGTAATCAAATGGTTCAACAACATCCAAGACAAACAACAGCACAACTTTATCTCCTTTGATATCGAGGAATTTTACCCTTCCATCGCGCAAGACCTACTGACTCAAGCACTAGACTTCGCCTCAGACTACGACTCAATCACAGGCAACGAAAGAAACATCATCATCCACGCAAAAAACTCCATTCTCATCCACAACAGTACACCATGGCAAAAAAAGAACAATGCAACATTTGACGTCACTATGGGAAGTTTTGACGGAGCAGAAACGTGTGAACTTGTTGGGAGTTTCCTCCTCTCCCAGCTCGCTAGCCTCAATCTGAACCTTGGTATTTACCGTGATGACGGACTGGCAGTGTGTCGCGCCTCGCCAAGGAGCAGCGAGAATACCAAGAAGCGCATATGCCAAATTTTCAAAGAGAACGGCCTACGGATCACGATTGAAGCCAACAAGCAAACCGTCAACTTTCTTGACGTCACTTTCAACCTGAGAAATAACAGCTACCAACCATTCACGAAACCCAACACAACACTCCAATACGTGCACCATGACAGCAACCATCCACCCACCACCACGAAAAGAATACCTACCGGAATCAATAAAAGGCTATCGATGCTGTCATCTAGCAAAGCTGAATTTGACCAAGCAACCCCCCCGTACCAAAAAGCCCTTGATGAAAGCGGATACAATTTCACCCTCACCTATGAACCCACGCCAGGAAACCAGCCAAAAAAGAACAGAAAACGAAACGGCATCATCTGGTACAACCCCCCATACAGCAAAAACGTCTCAACGAACATTGGACACAAATTCCTCAACCTGATTGACAAACACTTTCCCAAAGACAACAACCTAAGAAAAGTATTCAACAAGAACAACATCAAATTGAGCTACAGCTGCATGAACAATATACGACAAATCATCTCAAACCACAACAAAACAATTGCAAATGAGCCGTCGACCCCCAGTCAGAACGACTCCAAAACCAACAAAGCATGTAACTGTCGAAAGAAACCTGATTGCCCCCTCAACGGGGGATGCTTACAAACATCAGTTGTCTACCAATCTAAGGTAATACGCAAGGACATTAACACATCCGACACATATGTAGGATTAACCGAGGGTGAATTCAAAACCAGATGGAACAACCACAAGGCTTCTTTCAGGAACAAAAACCTGCGAAATACCACAGAACTCAGCAAACACATTTGGGACCTCAAAGACAATAATGTTGAATATTCAATAACATGGCAAATTCTTGCATCCAGCACACCTTACAATAGTGGTAATAAAAGATGCAACCTATGCTTGAAAGAGAAACTGTTTATTATCTACCGTCCAGACCTGTCATCCCTCAACAAGCGCAGCGAAATTGTAACAACATGCCGCCATAGACGGAAACACCTCCTAGGTAACACATGAACCAATCACCACGCCCCTAGGCCAGCCTGTACCCACCCACTCTGTGCCCTATATAAACCATGGTATGCGAATGCTCCCATTAAAATCTCCTGACGATTGAGGGTACCCCCCTCATGAAACAGGCCTGTAGAGATGAAATAGTCTTGTGATTTTTTTTTCCCCACACATACATATATATATATATATATATATATATATATATATATATAATATAATATATATATATAATATATATAAGGCGAATTAAATGGGTCATATTATGATTTTTTTAAATGTAAAAGACTTCCTTGTGGTCTACATAACATGTAATGGTGGTTCTTTGGTCAAAATGTTGCATAGATGATGTTTTACAGATCATCTTCAAGTCGCTTTCAGAGCGTCGCTTCTGGATGCGCCGTTTTGTGGGCGGTCTTATTTACGTGTCTCCACTTCGACAGCGTATTCTCTCCGTCATCTTTGTTGTGGCAGTGTAGCGTGCAAGGACGGGAGTGGAAGAAGTGTCAAAAGATGGAGCTAACTGTTTTAATGACATTCAGACTTTACTTCAATCAATAACGGAGCAGCATCCCCTTATCCGAAGCTCACTAGTGCAACAACAACGCCAGAAATGTGTCCCGTGAAAAAACGTCCGACCGGAACGCTCTAGTAACTAAAGTTCCTTGGGTGAATTATGTAAACTCACTACACCGGTATGTTTTAGTGCGTTCATGGCGAGTTTATTGACAGATATAAGTAAGAACTTTACACTACTTTATATTAGAAAGGGCTATCGTGGAGGATGAATGTCCCATAACAAGAAGATAGAGAAAAAGAAGAAGCTTATTGACTACAAAGGCGGACGCGTGCAATTTTTCAGGACTTATGCAAATCCCAAATACACATCAGTAGGTACCAGAAGGTTAGAAAAGTTGCTTTTGCATAATATTGTGAAACAAAACGCCAGATAATATGTCGTACCTTATACACACACCATGATAATACACCAATGTTGAAGCACAGTACAATCCATCAAACGGTGCGGCTTCATAGCTTACCAAAACTAAAACGTACTAAAACATTTTGATAGATTCTTGAGTGCTGTGTGTAATGTTCTATACTTTCAATGGAACATATAACATGTTGGTGTTGTTATCTCTTATGTGTGACTGCCATCTACTGGCCACACTTATCATTTTACTAAATAAAACAGCTTCGAGGTCGGTAAGAAAAAACAGAATTACGTAGATTAGGCACACCAGGTTATAAGGCGCACTGTCAATTTTTGAGAAGAAAAAATTATTTTAAGTGCCTCATAGTCCGAAAAATATGGTATTTGCTTATTACTGTGAGCAAATACAGTGGGTCTATCAAATGGAGCTGTGATCGGCCCCCTAAGAGCCATGGAAAGCACAGTATTGTCAGTCACATTTGCACAGGAACTGGCAAGTGGTGCATTCATGTAACAAGGCACGCCTGCACACAACACACAGACAGCTTCCGGCCTTGCCATTCTTGTGCAAAAGAGCTTCAATTCAATTTAGCCGAGGTAGTGATTCATTGTGTTCCTAATAGCACCCATTCACATACCTATCTCATCCTGGCTTTCCCAAGGATTCATCACCAGCCACGACACATATACTTTTCTCGCTTGCTGTGTGAGCAAAATAATACCAACAATACCAATAGGAGAAAATATGGAGTGGGTCTCCCTTTTCAAAAACACTCTGCAAGATCAGTGGATGTTGGAGGACCTGCTAACTCACCATCTCCACTTCAATTGAAACCCCATGAATGGCCTCTGTGGACTTTGCCTTGTGTGCTGGAGTGCAGACATGCAACAATAGGACAGGAAGCACTGAATTGTCCAAATTGTCTTGTTAGGATGAAGAATTCCGGCGGAACTAAGAGGTCAACTTGCACCACTAATTGATAGAGAAGAACCAAATACTTGTAACGTAGCTGCAATGTTGTCAGTGCCATCGCATACCCTATTTCACAGGCCATAGGGCGCACAGGATTAAAAGGCGCACTGATGATCAGCGGGTCTATTCAAACCTCTTTTCATACAAAAGACACACCGGCACAGTAAAGGGGTCTTATTATGTTTTTTTTCTAAATGTAAAAGACTTCCTTGTGGTCTACATAACATGTAATGGTGGTTCTTTGGTCAAAATGTTGCATATATGATGTTTTACAGACCATCTTCAAGTCACTTTCTTACAGTCTCTTCAGGATGCACCATTTTGTAGGCGGTCTTAATTACGTGCCTCCACTTGGACAGCGTATTCTCCCCGTCATCTTTGTTGTAGCAGTGTAGCGTGCAAGGACGGGAGTGCAAGAAGTGTCAAAAGATGGAGCTAACTGTTTTAATGACATTCAGACTTTACTTCAATCATTAACGAAGCAGCATCTCCTCATCCGTGGCTCACTAGTGCAACAACAACGCCCGAAATGTGTCCCGTGAAAAAAAGGTCTGACCGGAACTCTCTAATAACTAAAGTTCCTTGGGTGAATAATGAAAACTCACTACACCAGTTTGTTTTAGTGCTTTCATGGCGAGTTTATAGACAGATATAAGTAAGAACTTTACGCTACTTTATATTATAAATGGCAACAGCGGAGGATGAATGTCCCATAACAAGAAGATAAAGAAAAAGAAGAATCTTATCGACTATGTTGTTGGCACGGACTACTAAGGCGGACATGCGCACATTTTCAGGACTTATGCAGATCCCAAATACACATCAGCAGGTACCAGAAGGTAAGAAAAGTTGGTTTTGCATAATATTGTGAAACAAAACGCCAGATAACATGTCTGCTAATGGTTTCCATTTTCCGATCCTTATACACACACACCATAGTAATACTCGTATAATGAAGCACAGTACGTCTGACTATGGTAGCTGTAATGCTCCGACAATCCATCAAACGCTGCGGCTTCATAGCTTACCAAAGTCATACTAAAACATTTTGACAGATTTTTGAGCGCCGTGTGTAATGTTCTATATTCTCAATGGAACACATAAAATGTTGGTGTTGTTTACTTGAGTCATATCGCAGTCGAGACGTATCTCTTATGTGTGACTGCCATCTACTGGTCACACCTATCATTACATCATGTACCAAATAAAATAGCTTCCAGGTCAGTAAGCACAACCAGAATTAGTCCGTACATTAGGCGCACCTGGTTATAAGGGGCACTGCTGATTTTTGAGAAAATGAAAGGATTTTAAATCCGAAAACTAGGATAGTTGTTACCTTCTCTTGAAAAGAACATTTGGAGACTGATCCAATCTCATTAGAAACCCCATCAGTCTTTCTCACATTGTCAGCGAGCTCTCATTGCCTTTAACTCAGTGAATGTGACAAAAGGGGGTATTGGCCCGACCATAATTGCAATTCAATTCTAATTAGATCCTCAATCCGGGAGTCAAACAACATAACCTTGCGGGAAACAACCTTCATCTCTGTTCTGCCGAGAACAAGAGTGGGTAAAACCATTTTCTAGACCTTAACATGACATCTCTGTTCCCATCGTAACTAAGCAGATCCCAAAGTTTTACCACTAAAACAGTAATGATTAAGTCAGCAAGAGAAAGAAGAGGGAAATTGAGGATGTGGAGGTATGTAATGTATCCCTCTACTGTTGGAGAAACTACATCAAACATCTAAAAAGAATGTAGAATATGCACTGGTTTTACTTTCAAATAAAAAGTTGGTTTCGTGTTGTGTAAATTGTTTTAACCAAATCAAACAGTTTCAGTTTGTCTTAATTTCACCATTTTAACCAGTAAATTTCAACATTTAAACCAGTCAATGTCACCATTTAAAGGCCTACTGAAACCCACTACTACCGACCACGCAGTCTGATAGTTTATATATCAATGATGAAATCTTAACATTGCAACACATGCCAATACGGCCGGGTTAGCTTACTAAAGTGCAATTTTAAATTTCGCGCGAAATATCCTGCTGAAAACGTCTCGGTATGATGACGTCAGCGAGTGACGTCACGGATTGTGGAGGACATTTTGGGACAGCATGGTGGCCAGCTATTAAGTCGTCTGTTTTCATCGCAAAATTCCACAGTATTCTGGACATCTGTGTTGATGAATCTTTTGCAATTTGTTCAATGAACAATGGAGACAGCAAAGAAGAAAGCTGTAGGTGGGAAGCGGTGTATTGCGGCAGGTGTTGTGCTGGATAGCGCACCCCCGCCGTAGAATGCACCCCTTGACTGGTGTGCCGGATAACACAGCCGGTGTTTCATTGTTTACATTCCCGGAAAATGACAGTCAAGCTTTACCATTGGCCTGTGGAGAACTGGGACAACAGAGACGCTTACCAGGAGGACTTTGAGTTGGATGCGCAGACACGGTACCGTGAGTACGCATGCAGCTGCGGCTTCCAAACATTTTATCGCTTGCCCGTGCGTGCGTGCCGCTATGTGCATGTCACGTACGTAACTTTGGGGACTTTGGGGAAATATTTGTGCTGTATGAACTTTGGGGAGGTGAACGGTACTTTGGGCTGTGGGATTGAGTGTGTTGTGCAGGTGTTTGAGTTGTATTGGCGGGTTATATGGACGGGAGGGGGGAGGTGTTTGTTATGCGGGATTAATTTGTGGCATATTAAATATAAGCCTGGTTGTGTTGTAGCTAATAGAGTATATATATGTCTTGTGTTTATTTACTGTTTTAGTCATTCCCAGCTGAATATCAGGTCCCACCCGCCTCTCACAGCATCTTCCCTATCTGAATCGCTCCCACTGCCCTCTAGTCCTTCACTCTCACTTTCCTCATTCACGAATCTTTCATCCTCGCTCAAATTAATGGGGAAATCGTCGCTTTCTCGGTCCGAAACGCTCTCGCTGCTGGTGGCCATGATTGTAAACAATGTGCAGATGTGAGGAGCTCCACAACCTGTGACGTCACGCTACTCGTCTGCTACTTTCGGTACAGGCAAGGCTTTTTTTATCAGCGACCAAAAGTTGTGAACTTTATCGTCGATGTTCTCTACTAAATCCTTTCAGCAAAAATATGGCAATATCACGAAATGATCAAGTATGACACATAGAATGGACCTGCTATCCCCGTTTAAATAAGAAAATCGCATTTCAGTAGGCCTTTAAACTGGTCAATGTCGCCATTTAAACCAGCAAATGTCACAATTTAAAACAGTCAAAATCCCTCAAAATGGCAAAATGGGGGTGCTGAAGCCTATCATCAAAACACAATTGGGAAACTGGGAAATAGTGTAATGCTGTTAGAATTTCCAAATACTATGGGGGGGAAAAAAGATACTGGTAGTGTAGTGGCACTGCTACCAACTTTAAAACCGAAGCTTCCCAGTGCTGGCGGCACTCATGCAGCCCAGAATGTGACACTTGATGTATCGGCGAGGCATCCATCATGCAAGTGGATCACTATGACAACCCCCTGATGAGAGACGTTAAAAGCCTACTTATTGCGGAAAAGTGCTTCCGACTATTCCTCACTGTTGCTTTAAGTGTGCCACAGCCACTCCCTTCTTCATTTGCCACCAAGTCGTTGTCACGTCCCTAATTATGCAGGCATAACTCGAAAGCACAAAGGCGCCGACTTGATTGATGGAGGTCAAGGCCGGGGTGAGAGGGAGCAGCAGCGGGCTTTTGTGTTCGGGCGACATCGGCAAATGAAGCAGCCATCTGCCGAGTGTGAGGGGCCCTTTTGTGTCCACCGTGTCTGGCACCGGCCTTCACGTCCGGCGAGAGGAGGAAAGAAGAGAATTGCTCCGAAAAGAAATGTGTGTCGGAGCAACTAAAATCCTCACCTTGAAAGGAAGCACCAAACAAGCGACAGGTGGAGTGGAAATAACAGCAGCGTGTTTCTATTATGCCGCTAGATTCTCCTCACATCATTAGTGTGTTTGGCTCCATTACGCACACTCGCTTTGTTCAAAGAGGTCTTTGTTTGGGTCACACTCTTTCACTCTCTGCCATCTTCCCATTCACACCAGCAGAGCCATGGAAACAAGAAGTCTCCTCCTCTCCGATCTTTTGTCGCCTCGCTGCCACAAAATAAAGGGGAACAAAAACCACGAGGGTCGCTAAGGGCTTTGACAGGGGTGGAAATGTTGTCAGTCGTAGTACGCGCTAAGCACCGACGTGTTGAACTTAAATACTAACACAGCTGAGGTTGGGCCATTTTAAAAAATGAAGCCCTTTAAAGTTGCACAAAATTACGGCAAGAAGGTGAGAGGACAAAAGGGAAATGAGTAAACTCCTCACATTTAGCAATAATTTTTAATAACAGTATACTGTAGCTTCTTAATGGACAATACACTTAGGGCCCGATTTACTAAGGCCATGTCTACACTAAGTCATTTAACCCCTTAAACAAATAATTATTTAGCCTAAGCCCCGTGTCAGCCACACTAAACCAGCGTTTAAGGTCCCCCTCCTCGGAAAAGTTTTTACACGGGTAAGTCAGTTGTGTAATTCTTGAATCTACGGCACTTAGCTTTGTATGGACTCATTGATCGTTTCCAAACTGAGTTCAGAGAGGAAGTGACGCCAGAAAGACCGCGCCCACACAGGAAGTGACGTCAGAAAGACCGCGCCACAGCCAGCTTCATAATAAAACGGTTTCGTAACTCGGAGGTAACCACTGCAAATATAGAGGCGAGTCATCCAGACATGCCGTGTTTCTCCTTCTTCTACATGTACAGACGCTTGTGGAAATCACACATGAATACCTTAAGAGAAAGCGATCACAGCTATTTGGGATACAACACTTCTCAGACGGCAAGAGAACTTTCTAGTGTCCGGCCGGGTCAGCTGTGATTCTACTTAGCGAAAAACCTCTTTCATGAATAAATAAATCAATACAAATGATATGTATGAACGATCCCCTCCACTTCAACCCTAAACTAACACCCTCTCCGGATTGTTAATAATCAAATGTAAACAAGCAAATGTAGATATTTTTCTTATGCCTTCTAATCTCTCTCTCTCTCTCTATGTCCACTACTTGCTGTACATATCCTACTAAGTCAGACCTACACTGTTTCAATATCCATTTCTCTGTTCTCAATGTTTATGACTGATGAAAACAACCAAACCTAACCCCCCCCCCCCCCCCCCTCGAATTGTAAGTACCGTATTTTCCGCACTATAAGGCGCACCGGATTATTAGCCGCACCTTCTATGAATTACATATTTCATAATTTTGTCCACCAATAAGCCGCCCCGGACTATAAGCCGCGCCTACGCTGCGCTAAAGTGAATGTCAAAAAAACGCTGCGCTAAAGTGAATGTCAAAAAAACAGTCAGATAGTTCAGTCAAACTTTAATAATATATTGAAAACCAGCGTTCTAACAACTCTGTCCCAAAATGTACGCAAATGTGCAATCACAAACATAGTAAAATTCAAAATGGTGTAGAGCAATAGTAACATAATGTTGCTCGAACGTTAATGTCACAACACACAAAATAAACATAGCGCTCACCTTCTGAAGTTATTCTTCATTCGTAAATCCTTCGAATTCTTCGTCTTCGGTGTCCGAATTGAAAAGTTGCGCAAGCGTGGTATCCAAAATGGCCGGTTCCGTCTCGTAGAAGTCATCGGGAGTCAGTGTCGCTGTTGTTCTGTGAATCCTGCCTTCCGGAAAGCTCGGACCACAGTTGTGACCGAAATATCTGCCCAGGCATTTACGATCCACTGGCAAATGTTGGCGTATGTCGTCCGAGGCTGTCTGCCCGTCTTAGTGAAGGTGTGTTCGCCTTCGGAGCTGTGTGAAAAAAGCCACCCGGCCTCTTCGCGTAAACTTCCCTTAACCACTCGCTCATCTTTTCTTCATCCATCCATCCCTTCGAGTTAGCTTTTATGATGACGCCGGCTGGAAAGGTCTCTTTTGGCAAGGTCTTCCTTTTGAATATCACCATGGGTGGAAGTTAGCATGGCAAGCTAGAACCACAGTGAAGGATGACTTCTCATTCCCTGTGGTGCGAATATTCACCGTACGTGCTCCCGTTCCACAGTGCGGGTCACAGGAATATCAGTTGCTGTGAAATACGGTAGTAATCCGTGTGCGGATGGAGAGATTGCGTCTTTTTATGAACCGGATCGCTTAGTAGGAGCCATTTTGTGGTCTTTACAGATGTAAACAGGAAATGAAACGTACGGTGATATCCGCGCGTTTTTTCTTCTTCTTCCGGGGGCGGGTGGTTGCTTACAGTAGAAGAAGAAGCGCTTCCTGTTCTATGGGGGCGGGTGCTTTCCTTGGCGGTTGCTTGCGTAGAAGAAGAAGCGCTTCCTGTTCTACCGGGAAAAAAGATGGCGGCTGTTTACCGAAGTTGCGAGATCGAAACTTTATGAAAATGAATCGTAATAAAGCGCACCGGGTTATAAGGCGCACTGTCAGCTTTTGAGAAAAATTGTGGTTTTTAGGTGCGCCTTATAGTGCGGAAAATACGGTAATGTAAATAATTAAATGTATACTCCCTGATGATTATCTTGTGTGATGACTGTATTATGATGATAGTATATATGATAGTATATATCTGTATCATGAATCAATTTAAGTGGACCCCGACTTAAACAAGTTGAAAAACGTATTCGGGTGTTACCATTTAGTGGTCAATTGTACAGAATATGTATTTCACTGTGCAACCTACTAATAACAGTCTCAATCAATCAATCAATCAAACGTGGTCAAATGAAAAGTAGCTCGCCTGCAGAAAAAGTGTGGGCACCCCTGATTTAGGCCATGTGTACACTAAGTCGTTTAACCCAGTGGTCCCCAACCACCAGTACCGGTCCGTGGACCGATTGGTACCGGGTCGCACAAGAAATTTAAAAAAAATTAAATAAAAAATAAAAATAAATAAAACTTTTTTTATTTTTTATTAAATCAACATAAAAAACACAATATATACATTATATATCAATGCAGTCTGCAGGGATACAGTCCGGAAGCACACATGATTGTATTTCTTCATGACAAAAAAACAAAACAAAAAAAAATACCATAACCCTCCCCCGGGACAAATTTTAAAGCATTGACCGGCCCGCAGCTACAAAAAGGTTGTGGACCCATGGTTTAACCCCTTAAACAAATAATTATTTAGCCTAAGCCCCGTTTCAGCCACACTAAACCGGCGTTTAAGGTCCCCCTCCTCTGACAATTTTTTACACGGGTATATCTTGAATCTCCGGCACTTAGCTTTGTATGGACTCGTACTTGTATGGACACTGTATTGGATCGTTTACAAACTGAGTTCGGAGAGGAAGTGACGCCAGAAAGACCGCCCACACTGGAAGTGACGTCAGAAAGAACGCGCCACAGCCAGCTTCATGACAAAGTGGCTTTGTAACTCGGAGCTAACCACTGGAAATATAGAGGCGAGTCATCCAGACATGCCCGTGTTTCTCCTTCTTCTACGCGCTTGTGGAAATCACACATGAATACCTTAAGAGAAAGCGATAGCAGCTATTTGGGATACAACACTTCTCAGACGGCAAGAGAACTTTCTAATGTCCGGCCAGGTCAGCTGTGATTCTACTTAGCGAAAAACCTCTCTTACATAAATAAATAAATCAATATAAATGATATGTATGAACGATCCCCTCCACTTGGTCAAATGAAAAGTAGCTCGCCTGCAGAAAAAGTGTGGGCACCCCTGGTTTAGGCCATGTCTACACTAAGCCGGATAACCCCTTAAACAAATAATTATTTAGCCTAAGCCCCGTTTCAGCCACACTAAACCAGCGTTTAAGGTCCCCCTCCTCGGAAACATTTTTACACGGGTAAGTCAGCCGTGTAATTCTTGAATCTACGGCTCTTAGCTTTGTATGGACTCATTGATCGTTTACAAACTGAGTTCGGAGAGGAAGTGACGCCAGAAAGAACGCACCCACACTGGAAGTGACGTCAGAAAGAACTTGCCACAGCCAGCTTCATAATAAAGCGGTTTCATAACTCGGAGCTAACCACTGGAAATATAGAGGCGAGTCATCCAGACATGGCCGTGTTTCTCCTTCTTCTACATGTACAGACGCCTGTGGAAATCACACATGAATACCTTAAGAGAAAGCGATTGCAGCTATTTGGGATACAACACTTCTCAGACGGCAAGAGAACTTTCTAATGTCTGGCCAGGTCAGCTGTGATTCTACTTAGCGAAAAACCTCTCTTACATAAATAAATAAATCAATATAAATGATATGTATGAACGATCCCCTCCACTTGGTCAAATGAAAAGTAGCTCGCCTGCAGAAAAAGTGTGGGCACCCCTGGTTTAGGCCATGTCTACACTAAGCCGGATAACCCCTTAAACAAATAATTATTTAGCCTAAGCCCCGTTTCAGCCACACTAAACCAGCGTTTAAGGTCCCCCTCCTCGGAAACATTTTTACACGGGTAAGTCAGCCGTGTAATTCTTGAATCTACGGCTCTTAGCTTTGTATGGACTCATTGATCGTTTGCAAACTGAGTTCGGAGAGGAAGTGACGCCAGAAAGAACGCACCCACACTGGAAGTGACGTCAGAAAGAACTTGCCACAGCCAGCTTCATAATAAAGCGGTTTCATAACTCGGAGCTAACCACTGGAAATATAGAGGCGAGTCATCCAGACATGGCCGTGTTTCTCCTTCTTCTACATGTACAGACGCTTGTGGAAATCACACATGAATACCTTAAGAGAAAGCGATTGCAGCTATTTGGGATACAACACTTCTCAGACGGCAAGAGAACTTTCTAATGTCCGGCCAGGTCAGCTGTGATTCTACTTAGCGAAAAACCTCTCTTACATAAATAAATAAATCAATATAAATGATATGTATGAACGATCCCCTCCACTTGGTCAAATGAAAAGTAGCTCGCCTGCAGAAAAAGTGTGGGCACCCCTGGTTTAGGCCATGTCTACACTAAGCCGGATAACCCCTTAAACAAATAATTATTTAGCCTAAGCCCCGTTTCAGCCACACTAAACCAGCGTTTAAGGTCCCCCTCCTCGGAAACATTTTTACACGGGTAAGTCAGCCGTGTAATTCTTGAATCTACGGCTCTTAGCTTTGTATGGACTCATTGATCGTTTACAAACTGAGTTCGGAGAGGAAGTGACGCCAGAAAGAACGCACCCACACTGGAAGTGACGTCAGAAAGAACTTGCCACAGCCAGCTTCATAATAAAGCGGTTTCATAACTCGGAGCTAACCACTGGAAATATAGAGGCGAGTCATCCAGACATGGCCGTGTTTCTCCTTCTTCTACATGTACAGACGCTTGTGGAAATCACACATGAATACCTTAAGAGAAAGCGATTGCAGCTATTTGGGATACAACACTTCTCAGACGGCAAGAGAACTTTCTAATGTCTGGCCAGGTCAGCTGTGATTCTACTTAGCGAAAAACCTCTCTTACATAAATAAATAAATCAATATAAATGATATGTATGAACGATCCCCTCCACTTGGTCAAATGAAAAGTAGCTCGCCTGCAGAAAAAGTGTGGGCACCCCTGGTTTAGGCCATGTCTACACTAAGCCGGATAACCCCTTAAACAAATAATTATTTAGCCTAAGCCCCGTTTCAGCCACACTAAACCAGCGTTTAAGGTCCCCCTCCTCGGAAACATTTTTACACGGGTAAGTCAGCCGTGTAATTCTTGAATCTACGGCTCTTAGCTTTGTATGGACTCATTGATCGTTTACAAACTGAGTTCGGAGAGGAAATGACGCCAGAAAGAACGCACCCACACTGGAAGTGACGTCAGAAAGAACTTGCCACAGCCAGCTTCATAATAAAGCGGTTTCATAACTCGGAGCTAACCACTGGAAATATAGAGGCGAGTCATCCAGACATGGCCGTGTTTCTCCTTCTTCTACATGTACAGACGCTTGTGGAAATCACACATGAATACCTTAAGAGAAAGCGATTGCAGCTATTTGGGATACAACACTTCTCAGACGGCAAGAGAACTTTCTAATGTCCGGCCAGGTCAGCTGTGATTCTACTTAGCGAAAAACCTCTCTTACATAAATAAATAAATCAATATAAATGATATGTATGAACGATCCCCTCCACTTGGTCAAATGAAAAGTAGCTCGCCTGCAGAAAAAGTGTGGGCACCCCTGGTTTAGGCCATGTCTAC
Source organism: Nerophis lumbriciformis (assembly GCF_033978685.3). Classification (NCBI taxonomy): domain Eukaryota; kingdom Metazoa; phylum Chordata; class Actinopteri; order Syngnathiformes; family Syngnathidae; genus Nerophis; species Nerophis lumbriciformis. Next base: position 4,762,499 of record NC_084566.2, read on the forward strand.
ACTAAGCCGGATAACCCCTTAAACAAATAATTATTTAGCCTAAGCCCCGTTTCAGCCACACTAAACCAGCGTTTAAGGTCCCCCTCCTCGGAAACATTTTTACACGGGTAAGTCAGCCGTGTAATTCTTGAATCTACGGCTCTTAGCTTTGTATGGACTCATTGATCGTTTACAAACTGAGTTCGGAGAGGAAGTGACGCCAGAAAGAACGCACCCACACTGGAAGTGACGTCAGAAAGAACTTGCCACAGCCAGCTTCATAATAAAGCGGTGTCATAACTCGGAGCTAACCACTGGAAATATAGAGGCGAGTCATCCAGACATGGCCGTGTTTCTCCTTCTTCTACATGTACAGACGCTTGTGGAAATCACACATGAATACCTTAAGAGAAAGCGATAGCAGCTATTTGGGATACAACACTTCTCAGACGGCAAGAGAACTTTCTAATGTCCGGCCAGGTCAGCTGTGATTCTACTTAGCGAAAAACCTCTCTTACATAAATAAATAAATCAATATAAATGATATGTATGAACGATCCCCTCCACTTGGTCAAATGAAAAGTAGCTCGCCTGCAGAAAAAGTGTGGGCACCCCTGGTTTAGGCCATGTCTACACTAAGCCGGATAACCCCTTAAACAAATAATTATTTAGCCTAAGCCCCGTTTCAGCCACACTAAACCAGCGTTTAAGGTCCCCCTCCTCGGAAACATTTTTACACGGGTAAGTCAGCCGTGTAATTCTTGAATCTACGGCTCTTAGCTTTGTATGGACTCATTGATCGTTTACAAACTGAGTTCGGAGAGGAAGTGACGCCAGAAAGAACGCACCCACACTGGAAGTGACGTCAGAAAGAACTTGCCACAGCCAGCTTCATAATAAAGCGGTTTCATAACTCGGAGCTAACCACTGGAAATATAGAGGCGAGTCATCCAGACATGGCCGTGTTTCTCCTTCTTCTACATGTACAGACGCTTGTGGAAATCACACATGAATACCTTAAGAGAAAGCGATTGCAGCTATTTGGGATACAACGCTTCTCAGACGGCAAGAGAACTTTCTAATGTCTGGCCAGGTCAGCTGTGATTCTACTTAGCGAAAAACCTCTCTTACATAAATAAATAAATCAATATAAATGATATGTATGAACGATCCCCTCCACTTGGTCAAATGAAAAGTAGCTCGCCTGCAGAAAAAGTGTGGGCACCCCTGGTTTAGGCCATGTCTACACTAAGTCGTTTAACCCCTTAAACAAATAATTATTTAGCCTAAGCCCCGTTTCAGCCACACTAAACCAGCGTTTAAGGTCCCCCTCCTCGGCCAATTTTTTACACGGGTAAGTCAGCCGTGTATATCTTGAATCTCCGGCACTTAGCTTTGTATGGACTCATTGATTGTTTCCAAACTGAGTTCGGAGAGGAAGTGACGCCAGAAATACCGCGCCACAGCCAGCTTCATGTCAAAGTGGCTTCGTAACTCGGAGCTAACCACTGGAAATATGAAGGCGAGTCATCCAGACATGCCCGTGTTTCTCCTTCTTCTACATGTACAGACGCTTGTGGAAATCACACATGAATACCCTAAGAGAAAGTGATCGCAGCTATTTGGGATACAACACTTCTCAGACAGCAAGAGAACTTTCCAATTTCCAGGTCAGCTGTGATTGTACTTACCAAAAAACTTTGTCCATTTGTCGAAGGAGAGACAACAAGAATGCGAGCTCCCGTGGATGTGATAAAAAAAAGGTAGCGTATGCTTTGTATTACCTGGCCGTCGTGGAAAACTGTGAATGCATTTGGACTGGCAAAGCAGACTGTATCAGTTATTGTCCGCCATGTATGTCGCGGACTCAACGTCTAGGTTCAGAGTATATAAAGTCACCAAAAACGAATGGCCAATGAAGGTGAAGGCAAAAGAGTGAGGAGTGTCCTGACCAGATATCTAGATCCCTAGTTTGATTGATGTAAAATGTTCTTTGTCACATTGTTTACGTGTCTAATAAAGATGTGATTAATTTATGATGTCTCAGGTGTGATTCACTACAATAGGGCCCCACAGCACACTGGATTTCAGTTCATTGAAATACCACAAGACTGGATATTGTTCAGATAAGTTACATTTAAGAAGTTGCACACAAAGCAACACTGGAGGTGACTAAGACGTGCGCATTTTCCGCGCATGCGTACTAGGTCGCGTTGCGCCGGTGGACGGAGGGGCGCGGGGGTCTTAAACAACCATTGTATGTGTGTGGACACAGATAAGGTTAGGTGTGATTTACCCTGGATAACTTAGTGTAAACTTGGCCTAAGATCCACAAGCTAAACAGCATGTGCAATAAATAAAATAGCGTGTACTATGAGTGATCTACCAAAACTGTGTGGGCAATTATAAAGGGGTGCAGACCCCTTTAAATGAGAATTTTGCGAGTAGTAAAATTGTACGGTATACCCATTCTAATAAAGTACTAGCGAGCTGGCACCAGTAAGTCCGCCGTGGCCGATGAGTTTATAAAAGTGCAGTTATCGGTTTTTAGATCACTTTGATTTAAAAGGGTAACACTAACCGTCATTATTACTGTTTATCGTTACTCCCTACAATATAGTTTTGTTTCCTGGTGAAAAATCCAAACACTGTGTCTTCGTAGTTGTAGTTCTGGTTGGATCCCCGCCGTGATTTAGCCCCGCCCCTCTTCTGCATGCTTCTATGATTGGACAGATTCCTAACTTGTCCCACCCAACTAAAGACGAAAATAAAGTTAAAAGTACCAATGAGTGTCACACACACACACACACACTAGGTGTGTTGAGATTACTCTCTGCATTTGACCCATCACCCTCAACCCCTAGGATAAGGGGAGCAGTGAGCAGCAGTGAGCAGCAGCGGTGGCCGCGCCCGGGAATCATTTTGGTGATTTAACCTCCAACCCTTGATGCTGAGGGAGGTAATGGGTCCCATTTTTATAGTCTTTGGTATGACTCGGCCGGGGTTTGAACTCACGACCTACCGATCTCAGGGCGGACACTCTAACCACTAGCCCACTGAGCAGGTAGAAATATGATTGGATTTTGTCTCTCGTCAATTATTTTCATCTCATTTCTATTTGTCGACTAAATTGTCAATTTCACCATTGTTTTCGTCAACATGCATTTGTTTTGACTCGTTATCGTCAGATTTCAGTCAGGGCAAAATAGATCGTTGACGATAACTCAGACGAACATTTTTAGTCAACAAAATAACATTGTTGCAGCTAGAAATACAGACATCATTTTTGTCAGCTAAAGATAATATTATTTTGTACTGGTGACAAAAAGTAATTGATAAAGTAGCGTGTAATCCAACTTAAAAGCAAGGCAATCAAAAATGTAACTAAGTTACTTTTTTAATTACTAATCAGTAATCAGATTACTTTTACAGGCCTGTTTCGTATGTTGACATAAATGTATCCGACGTGACTGCAGTCTGAACCATCAGCTTGCGTTCATCTGACTAATCGTCAACGAAAAGCGAAACGCGTGATAATTCTTCGCCAAAATAGACGTTTGCAAAACAAATAGTTGACAACGATCAGACGCCAGGCAAAAATATGCTTTCGGAACTCACGTCAACGTTCCACCACTTCTGCTCGCCCACACATTCTTCGGAGCAGACATCGAAGCAAATATCCCACAAACTGCGAGATAAATGCTTGCCCTCTTCCGTCCTAATTTTCTACGCGCAAAAATTCTGTTCGGAAAATGACTTTGATTGCACAAAATCCTTGAATTTGCTAAAATTGCACCTAGATTATTTGCGTAAACACTGTAGCACGTGTGACGTCATAACATCCAGTCTGCACGCGGGTCAGACTGCGTTCACGTGAGACATCCAACGACTTCGTAAATAGATCGTAAAAAATCCGAATTGGACATCCTACCCTGCCGTGTGAATGTAGCCTTAAATAATAATATGATGGTGACCAAGGAATGGTAACAAATGGTGTCTAACTTCGTACTGTATTCTCTACAATTAGTGTCTTGGTTACCATGTTTTCTCACTGCCGTTGGACAAATAGGCTGAAGAAGAGCGTTAAAGGACTGAATGCATGGAAAGCAACACAGTGAAGAAGACAAGGCCAATTAGGCTGGAATGAGCCAGTCAAGTTCAGTGAGGGACCCTCTGCCAGGGTCCTTCCAATCAGGAAGGACGCCCAGTACTAATCACACACTCGCTCCAGTGCACACAACCAGATTTTACCGCATTAATCAGACAATCACAGGTATGATTTGGAACATTTGTTATTTCATTTCACTTTCTCTATTTTCCGGACCATAGGGCGCACCGGATTATAAGTCGTACTGCCGATGAGCTGGTCGTGTCAGGTCTATTTTCATACAAAAGGAGCACCGGATTATAAGGCACATTAAAGGAGTCATATTATTATGATATTTTTCTAAATGTAAAAGACTTCCTTGTGGTCTACATAACATGTAACGGTGGTTCTTTGGTCAAAATGTTGCATAGATGATGTTTTACAGATCATCTTCAAGCCGCTTTCTGACAGTTGCTTCAGGATGCGCCATTTGTGGACGGTCTTTATTTTATTTATTTTCTCCGTCATCTTTGTTGTAGCGGTGTAGCGTGCAAGGACGGGAGTGGAAGAAGTGTCAAATGATGGAGCTAACTGTTTTAATGACATTCAGACTTTACTTCAAACAATAACGGAGCAGCATCTCCTCATCCCTTAAACAACAACAAGTGAAGTGAAGTGAATTATATTTATATAGCGCTTTTTCTCAAGTGACTCAAAGCGCTTTACATTGTGAAACCCAATATCTAAGTTACATTTAAACCAGTGTGGGTGGCACTGGGAGCAGGTGGGTAAAGTGTCTTGCCCAAGGACACAACGGCAGTGACTAGGATGGCGGAAGCGGGGATCGAACCTGCAACCCTCAAGTTGCTGGCACGGCCGCTCTACCAACCGAGCTATACCGCCGTTCCGTGAAAAAACGTCCGACCGGAACTCTCTAATAACTAAAGTTCCTTGGGTGAATAATGTAAACTCACTACGCCGGTATGTTTTAGTGCTTTCATGGCGAGTTCACTGACAGATATAAGTTAGAACTACATTATATAATAAATTATTTATATTATAAATCCCCCAGCCTTGACTTTTTTTCCCCATTAGCGTTCCTGTTCTGTAACCCTGTACACTGTTTGTTTGTCTCATCTTGAACGGGTTTGTGCTGAAAACAAAGTTTTGTTGTACTTGTGCAATGACAATAAAGACCTACCTACCTAAAGTTCCTTGGGTGAATTATGTAAACTCACTACACCGGCATGTTTTAGCGCTTTCATAGCGAGTCTACTGACAGATATAAATAAGTAAGAACTTTACACTACTTTATATTAGAAATGGCAACAGTGGAGGATGAATGACCCATAACAAGAAGATAGAGAAGAAGCTTATCGACTACAGTGTCGACACGGACTACAAAGGCGGACGCACGCACATTTTCAGAACTTATGCAGATCTTAAATACACATCAGCAGGTACCAAAAGGTAAGAAAAGTTGGTTTTGCATAATGTTGCGAAACAAAAGGCCAGATAATATGTCTTACCTTATACACACACCATAATAATACTCCTTAATTGAAACACAGTACAATCCATCAAGCGGTGCGGCTTCATAGCTTACCAAAGTCGTACTAAAACATTTTGACATATTTTTGAGTGCTGTGTGTAATGTTCTATATTCTAAATGATACATATACAATTTGGGTGTTGTTTACTTGAGTCATGTTGCAGTCTACACATATCTCTTATGTGTGACTGCCATCATATTGCAGTTTACACGTACATCTTATGTGTGACTGCCATCTACTGGTCACACTTATAAATACACCATGTACCAAATGAAATAGCTTCGAGGTCGGTAAGCACAACCAAAATTATTCCGTACATTATGCTTACCGGGTTATAAGACGCACTGTCGATATTTGAGAAAATGAAATGATTTTAAGTGCGCCTTATAGTCCGAAAAATACGGCAGATAAGTTCTCTCTAATGCAGATGAAAATACTGTGTCTGTTTCTGTCCGTGACCATGAACCCCCCGGGAGTTAGTCCAGGGCTAATATTAAAGTGATGAATTGACTGCAGAATGAACAGGAAAAGGACTAATACTTTTTTGGGATGGGTGTCTTTACGTGCGCATGAGTGTGCATGTGTGCCCCATGATGGCAGCCATTAGATGGGGGCAAGGCAGCCATGATGAATCGGCACTTAGCCCAGAGAGGCACACTTGCTCAATGGGCTGTGAATCTCCTGCTGCCACTGTCAGCCCGCAGAATGTTAAATAAAGATATTTGAATATTTGTAATATTAATGTGTCGGCGTGTCAAAAGCCCGCTGGAGCCTAACGGGGAGAGAAAATATGGGAGTGTATTCCCCCATCGCTGTGCAGGCTCTGGGTAAGGAACTGATCCACTGACAACAATGTGGAGAACTATATATTCCCAAGTATCCCAGTATTGATGGATACGCCCTATCGTCGCTATGTTTCTATTCAACAGTATCTTACAATAACTCAGTGGTAAATTGTACAATCAATCAACTTTACCTGGGTTTGTATATGACTTCATTGTTGATATACAAAACCCAAAACTAGTGAAGTTGGCATGTTGTGTAAATGGTAAATAAAAACGTTAATTTAAGTATGGGTATGTATTAGTGCCCAAGGCATGGGTACCTCACACATCTGTGAAGGCACCATTAATGCTGAAAGGTACATACAGGTTTTGGAACAACATATGTTGCCATCCAAGCAACGTTATCATGGACGCCCCTGCTTATATATATATATATATATATATATATATATATTACGGTTGTACGGTATACCGGTATTAGTAAAGTATCGCGATACAAATGAATCATATACGTTACGATACCGTCTCTGAAACGTACCGGACCCGCACCCCCCACCCCCACGTCGAAGTCTTGTCGTGACATTGCTGGTTTACGAGCAGACAAGCATGTTCGGCGGCACACACACACGGAGTACTTACAAGCAGACACAGTGTGTAGACAGAAAAGGGAGAACAGACGCATTTTGGCTTAAAAACTGACGATAAAGGTGAAGTTATAACACTGAAACACCCTCAGGAAGAGGTGCTTTAAGAAATGGCTAGCTAATTAGCAGCTAACGTCCATCCGCCGTCGGCAGTGTTTTAGCTACTTTCAAATCACTAATCCTCGCCTCCATGGTGACAAATAAAGTAAGTTTCTTACAAGTATCATCCCTGCAGGACGAGGAATAGCTAAACATGCTTCACTACACACCGTAGCTCACCACCATTAGTGGATCGACACCAAACATCCACTGTAATGATATCAAGTACAGGCACGTATCTAGTCGATACTACTATGATTACGTCAATATTGTTTGGCATTACAACATCTTCTTTCGTTTTAAAAAAATGTATATTATGTTTATAAACTCAAGAAATATGTCCCTGGACACATGAGGACTTTGAATATGACCAATGTATGATCCTGGAACTACTTGGTATCGGATTGATACCCAAATTTGTGGTATCATCCAAATCTAATGTAAAGTATCAAACAACAGAAGAATAAGTGATCATTACATTTTAACAGAAGTGTAGATAGAACATGTTGAAAGAAAAAGTAAGCAAATATTAACAGTAAATGAACAAGTAGATATTAATTTTCTACCACTTGTCCTTAATAAAGTTGACAAAATAATAGAATGATAAATGACACAATATGTTACTGCATACGTCAGCAGACTAATTAGGAGTCTTTGTTTGCTTACTTACTACTAAAAGACAAATTTTCTAGTATGTTCACTATTTTATTTAAGGACTTAACTGCAGTAATAAACATATGTTTAATGTACCCCAAGATTTTTTGTTAAAATAAAGCCAATAATGGCATTTTTTTGTGGTTTTCTTTATTTAGAAAAGTACCGAAAAGTACTGAAATAATTTTAGTACCGGTACCAAAATATTGGCATCGTTACAACACTAGTATATATATATATATATATATATATATATATATATATATATATATATATATATATATATATATATATATATATATATATATATATATATATACACACATACATATATACACATATATATATATATATATATATATATATATATACACATATATATACACATATATATATATATATATATATATATATATATATATATATACACATATATATATATATATATATATATACACACATATATATATATATACACACATATATATATACACATATATATATATATACACATATATATATACACATATATATATATATATATATATATATATATATATATATATATATATATATATATATATATATATATATATATATATATATATATATACATATATATATATATATATTAGTCGCAACGGATCATAAGCTGCAGATATTAACAACAGTTTGTATGTTGTGAAATTAGTTATTTACCCAGAAATATTTCATAAATATTATATTACATAACTTAATTGTTTCCAATGATGCCTGTAACTCGGCAGTAAAACGGGTAATCAAACAAAACAGAAGTCATGGACCCACTAGCTCCGGAAGCTAGCTCTCCACTCAGCTAAACAGACTCAAAAACTCCACGGTGATGTTTTGGTGAATTTACTGAGGAATTTGTGAAAATGGAACAATACAAAACAAATGCCATTGTAAGTTAATAACCCTGACACAGACACTCGTAAAAGTGTTAGCATATTAGCTAATGCTAACGACACTAGCTTCATTACATTGCGATAGTACATACTAATATGCAGGGCCGGCCCGTGGCATAGGCTGTATAGGCAAATGCTAAGGGCGCCGTCCATCAGGGGGCGCCACGCCAGTGCCACAACTGTTGTAGAAAAAAAAAAAAAAAAAAAAAAAAAAAAAAAGTTGGTACTATTATTTCTAAATACAAAAAATAATCCCACGTTAATTAAAATGCAAAGTAAAGCCTATTTAATAGAAATATTATTTGTTACAACATTACGCCCCCTCCCCCCGCACGGTGCGCCCCCTCCCTTCCCGCATCATGACTCTTTTTGGACGTCACCACATCAAAAAATCAACACAAGATGTCAAAACGGCCAAAACTGTCAGGTGCCCAGGGAAGAAAAAAGAGAAAAGAAGAGGAGGAGAAACGAGAAAAGACAGAGGTAGCAGGTAGGTAACGTTAGCCTACATGAAATTATTTGTCTGTTACAGAATGTGATAGTAACCTGGCTTTTTAGCATTAAGCTAATGTTACATGATTCGGCAATTGCTAATCAATAAATAGCTAGTTCTGTTTTAACGTCGGGTTAATATTGTGGAGGGGGCTAAATTGTTATGGAAAATAATAATGTAACGTTAGGTAATTACAGTACTCCCCCCTTACATTCCTTTTGGGACATTTGTATTAGATCTTTTAAGCAGGTGTTTTTTGTTTACATTGTTATTGCCTTCTGGTTAGCTAATGTTTGCCCTGCAGGTAACAGTCACTTTTCCACCCCTTTATATATTAGGTATAGTTGTAAGTAAAAAAAAAAAGGTCAAAGACAAAGCTATTCGGGTTCTTGTGAGTATATACACTTCACTGCCGATGTGGGGGGGCGCCACCTAAAATCTTGCCTAGGGCGCCAGATTGGTTAGGGCCGGGCCTGCTAATATGCATGGAAACATTCCTACAGATATCACACATGAGATGGTTTAGTAAGTAAGAATTGTTTTAGATATATTGTAAAACTTACAAACGTTGCTTGGAAGGATGCATGAAGAATCCATACAAGTAGAAAAGCGCTATGGACGACTAGAAGACAGAACGACACTTCTACTTCCTGTTCAAAGCTTTAAACAGCAGGAAACACTTGTAGACGTTCACCCGGCTGCGCCTGCAGTGAGAGAACTCCTCCAAAAGACGGTGCCATAGCACAAACAATAAGCTGAGGATGTCGTGGATTGTGCAGCCCTTTGAGACATTTGAGCTTAAGGACTGCATAAGTAAACTGATTAATTGAGTGTCTTTGCAAGTGTTCAGTGAAAATTTTTTGCCATAAATTGGCCGCACCATTTCATAAGCTGCAGGGTTCAAAGCATAGTAGCTGCTTATAGTCCAAAGTTAACGGTAATATCTATGTGTAATTCTGAATATAGCGGCTGAAAGTAGGTTCAGGTGCAGAACCTTCCTTTTATGTCCATTGTCAGGAGCAGCAATGATGTCCCCGGTGCATGTTTTGTTATCCAAAACATGTCCAAAACCCAAAACATCCTAACAAGAATTGTTGATATTTTATTACTAACTCCATTACTATCAATATTTACTGCAGTGGCATTCCTTACCTTTAACAGGTAATTGTTCAATTTGGTTCATTCACTTGTTTTTCATTGGGAAAAAAAACTTGTTCAAACTCTATCAAATATGTACGTTTGTACATATAAACACACACGCACACGCACGCACACGCACACACACACACACACGCACACACACACACACACACACAGGAAGATGAGCGGGTTGTTGTGGTAACCAGCTAATGGGGATCCTTTTTAAAAATCCAAATTCAAATATTACTAGGGTATCCACGGAGTCTTAAAATGTCTTAAATCCAACTATTTGAATTTAAAGCTTTAAAATGTCACATTTAGTTCCCCTTAAACATCCTCATGTTGCACAATGCAATGTAAGCATAGGATGAAGTGTGTATTCCTGTAACTTTCTCTAGTAACAGCATTCCATGATTAATATCAATGAATTAACATTAATAATAAATGACAGTAGAATAAGCACATGTATGACTGAGGAGTCATAGTGTAACTTTGTGTGGTGTTTGAGTTGTCCGACTTTTTGTGTGGCCATAAACGCACCAGTGGCTTAGTGGTATGCGTGTTGGTAACAGATGACAAGTTGGTTTTGGGTTAGTTTCTAGCACAGCAGAGGTGAGAGTTAACCTCACCTCTTCTTCAGTCGGCCTTTATGTCCGCTCTTGTTTAGCAGGTTGCTGTGCTTGTGTCTTCTTGCATCAGCTTGAAATCTGTTTACTGTGGAGAAAATGTGAGAAGTCTCCAGAGACTTAGTTACTTACTTACTTAGGCCTTTAAATTCCCTGAGGAACATAGGCCATTGATGAAACTCCTCCATCCCCTTCGGTCTTGTGCCCTTCGCTCCAGTTGTTGCCATGACAGCCCTTGCGCCTTCATCTCCTGCTCTGTGGTTCTTCTCCAGGTGGCTCTAGGGTCAGACCTCCCTCTCTTCCTCCTGCCTTGAGGGTTCCATGTAGAGCATGTTTCGTGATTGAGCTATTGTGTCTACGCAGTGTGTGACCAATCCATTTTCTCCTCCTGATTTGTGTTTCTATTGTGTCTTGTCTAGTGAGGTCCCACAGGTTGGCATTGGAGATGGTGTTAGGCCAGTAGATTCGGTTGAAGAATGTATGTATTTTCTTGAGTATGTTGGCGGTGATCTTCCAGGTTTATGAACTGTAGAGTAAGGTGGATTTGACGTTTGAGTTGAAGATTTGCAGTTTGGTCTTGAGTGAGTTTTTTGCTTTCCAGATTTTACTACTTACGTATAAAATACTACACGGTCTAGCTCCAGCCTATCTTGTCGATTGTATTGTACCATATGTCCCGGCAAGAAATCTGCGTTCAAAGAACTCCGGCTTATTAGTGATTGCCAGAGCCCAAAAAAAGTCTGCGGGCTATAGAGCGTTTCGTATTCGGGCTCCAGTACTCTGGAATGCCCTCCCGGTAACAGTTAGAGATGCTACCTCAGTAGAAGCATTTAAGTCCCATCTTAAAACTCATTTGTATACTCTAGCCTTTAAATAGACCCCCTTTTTAGACCAGTTGATCTGCCGTTTCTTTTCTTTTCTCCTCTGCTCCCCTCTCCCTTGTGGAGGGGGGGGCACAGGTCCGGTGGCCATGGATGAAGTGCTGGCTGTCCAGAGTCGGGACCCGGGGTGGATCGCTCGCCTGTGCATCGGTTGGGAACATCTCTGCGCTGCTGACCCATCTCTGCTCGGGATGGTCTCCTGCTGGCCCCACTATGGACTGGACTCTTACTATTATGTTGGATCCACTATGGACTGGACTCTCACAATATTATGTCAGACCCACTCGACATCCATTGCATTCGGTCTCCCCTAGAGGGGGGGGGGGGTTACCCACATATGCGGTCCTCTCCAAGGTTTCTCATAGTCATTCACATCGACGTCCAACTGGGGTGAGTTTTTCCTTGCCCTTATGTGGGCTCTGTACCGAGGATGTTGTTGTGGCTTGTGCAGCCCTTTGAGACACTTGTGATTTAGGGCTATATAAATAAACATTGATTGATTGATTGATTGATTGATTGATTGATTGATATTTAGGATAGTGAATGTGGTCCTTGCTTTTCCAATTCTGGCACTGACATCCTCCTCCGATCCTCCGTCCACAGCAATAATGCTTCCTCGGTAAGTAAATGTGGTAACCTCGTCCATGATCCATGTTTATTGGGGAGTTGTGCTTGTTGTTAGAAACTGTCAGAAACTTCTACTCATGCACAACAGAGAGTGTCATGACTGGAAACATCACCTCCTGGTTTGGGAATAGCACCGCACACGACCGCAACAGACTGCAGAGAGTGGCCAGATCAGCCGAGCGCACCATCGGAGGTGTGCTCCCGACCATCTGCAACATCTACACCAGGCGGTGTAGATCCAAGGCCAAGAAGATAGTGAGGGACTCTAGCCACCCAAGCAACTGCCTCTTCTCACTGTTGCAGTCAGGCAAGCGCTACCGGAGTCTCATGGCCAACACGGAGAGACTCAGGAGGAGCTTCTATCCCCAAGCCATCAGACTGCTCAACTGTACCGCTGATTAACACTTATCACAATTGCACAAAACCGCACGCACAAGAATCACTTTACTTACCGGACTACAATACTCTTCATTCAATGACTGTAAATAATGTAAAAACAAGAGTATAAAGAAGTCATACTGTTCCATTACCTGTGTTCATACTACTGTCACTACTCAACTGCCAAAAGAACTGTAGACACTTAATATTTATTACTTCCTATACTGTATATACTGTGTATACTATTTGATATTGCACTGGTACTGTATGTGACTACTGTACTTTTACTTGTACTAGGGCTGGGCGATATGGCCTTTTTTTAATATCGCGATATTTGAAGGCCATATCGCAATACACGATATATATCTCAATATTTTGCCTTAGCCTTGAATGAACACTTGATGCATATAATCACAGCAGTACGATGATTCTATGTGTCTACATTAAAACATTCGTCTTCATACTGCATTAATATATGCTATGTTTAAACTTTCATGCAGAGAAGGAAATCACAACTAAAAAAATCACTATTTTTTTCATACGGTGTTGATCTGGAAATGTTTGCCTAGGCATTTTGATGGTGTGGGGGTGTGGCACCGAACGGAGATGTTGACGTGCGGAGTAAGTAAAAATTGTTTTTAATATTGTTGTGCAGCACTTTGGAAACATTTTTGTTGTTTAAATGTGCTATATAAATACAGTGGATTGGATTGGAGTGAGCACTCTTCATTCACTACCAAGGGACTTTTCAAATGATGCTACATATTAGCAGTAATGCTACTTTTTATTGCAACGCATTTGCCCCACACTTGACAATTTACGGTTGTCTGTTTGACATATTCCCACTTGAAGCCAAACCACCGCCAGACAATGGACCCCCTGCTGTTTTTGGGGGGGAATTAATTATTCCTTCATTTGTTACCAGATTTGCACCTTCTTTCTCTCGTATTACCGCTAGCATCACAGCTAACGTTAGCCATGCTGCTACCTCACTGCTCGGGGAGGGCGTATACGTATGTGACATATGACGTGACAGTATGTGACGTATATAGAAGCTGCGCTTGCTGTCTGTGAGAAACAGAGACAGGAAAGAGCGAGTAGAGCATGTAGTTTAATGCCCGCAGCTAAAAGCAACTGCGTGAAAACGCATACTCGATTATCACGATATCGTCATTTTCTATATCGCACAGAGACAAACCCGCGATATATCGCGCATATCGATATATCGCCCAGCCCTAACTTGTACTGATACTTCTACCATAACTACTGGGACTTATTGTGCAATTTATTGTCTTGTGGTTTTCGTCCTGGTCGTGGAACTGTGGACCAGCTTTAAACTCTCGGCAGGGTCCTTGAGAGTGCATGGGAGTTTGCCCAACCAGTCTACATGTGTTTTGTGGACTTGGAGAAGGCATTCGACCGTGTCCCTCGGGAAGTCCTGTGGAGAGTGCTCAGAGAGTATGGGGTATCGGACTGTCTGATTGTGGCAGTCCGCTCCCTGTATGCTCAGTGCTAGAGCTTGGTCCGCATTGCCGGCAGTAAGTCGGACACGTTTCCAGTGAGGGTTGGACTCCGCCAAGGCTGCCCTTTGTCACCGATTCTGTTCAAAACTTTTATGGACAGAATTTGTAGACGCAGTGAAGGCGTTGAGGGGATCCGGTTTGGTAGCTGCAGGATTAGGTCTCTGCTTTTTGCAGATGATGTGGTCCTGATGGGTTCATCTGGCCAGGATCTTCAGCTCTCGCTGGATCGGTTCACAGCTGAGTGTGAAGCGACTGGGATGAGAATCAGCACCTCCAAGTCCGAGTCCATGGTTCTCGCCCGGAAAAGGGTGGAGTGCCATCTCCGGGTTGCGGAGGAGACCCTGCCCCAAGTGGAGGAGTTCAAGTACCTCGGAATCTTGTTCACGAGTGAGGGAAGAGTGGATCGTGAGATCGACAGGCGGATCGGTGCGGCGTCTTCAGTAATGCGGACGCTGTATCGATCCGTTGTGGTGAAGAAGGAGCTGAGCCGGAAGGCAAATCTCTCAATTTACCGGTCGATCTACGTTCCCATCCTCACCTATGGTCATGAGCTTTGGGTTATGACCGAAAGGACAAGATCACGGGTACAAGCGGCCGAAATGAGTTTCCTCTGCCGGGTGGCGGGTCTCTTCCTTAGAGATAGGGTGAGAAGCTCTGTCATCCGGGGGGAGCTCAAAGTAAAGCCGCTGCTCCTCCACATCGAGAGGAGCCAGATGAGGTGGTTCGGGCATCTGGTCAGGATGCCACTCGAACGCCTCCCTGGAGAGGTGTTTAGGGCACGTCCGACCGGTAGGAGGCCGCGGGGAAGGCCCAGGACACGTTGGGAAGACTATGTCTGCCGGCTGGCCTGGGAACGCCTCGGGGTCCCACAGGAAGAGCTGGACGAAGTGGCTGGGGAGAGGGAAGTCTGGGCTTCCCTGCTTAGGCTGCTGCCCCCGCGACCCGACCTCGGATAAGCGGAAGAAGATGGATGTATGGATGGATTATTGTCTTGTAATTAATGTACATCAGAGCTATTCAAATTGTTGTATTGTTTTGTATTTAGTGTATTAGATTCAGCAACTAGTGTTTGGATCCCACTCTACGCAATATCTGAAGAGCACGGAAAAAAGCATTTCACTGTGGTGTACTCTGCATGTGACGAATAAAACCCTTGAACCTTAATACACATTAACTTGGTTTTTGATATGTTGATTTTGAGTCCAAGCGAAGCAGCTGTTGTTTCTAGTTTGCATGATTTCTCCTGCATATGTTGGTGTGTGTGTGTGTGTGTGCTAGGAGTGCTAAATCATCAGCAAAATCCAGGTCTTCCAACTGCTCGGTCAGGCTCCACTGTACGCCGGTTCGGTTATTGCTTGTTGTTTGTGTCATGGTCCAGTCTATACAGAGGATGAACAGTTAGGGCGAGAGCATGCATCCCTGCCACACCCCAGTCAGGACCTCTAAGGGCTCTGACAGGCAGCCTTCATAGACTTAGTGACTGGAGATATAGTCCTGCCTGTCGACTGGCTGTCCATTCATTCTTTGACCTAGAGACCCCAGACAGGACGAGGAGCCCCAAATAGTGTTTTGTCCAGCTCCTTCCACTTCTTCCCCAAAACAGGCCTCCCTCGAGTCATTTCCAGGATGATTTTTGTGTATTGAATCTACTCAAAAACTGACTTGGTGTCAGTCACACGAGTCACTGCCATCCTGGTGGGCCCTGGATGTTTTCTGCAGACAGTTTTGCCTGAAGCATTTTAGGGGATAAAGACCACTTTACTTCACCATTTTTGGATGTGAATGTCTTAATGGGGGGAATAGGAATACCGAATTTTTCGGACCATAAGGTGCACCGGATTATAAGGCGCACTGCCGATGGGCGGGTCTATTCAGGTCTTTTTCCATAATAAAGGTGCACCAAATTATAAGGTGCATTAAAGAAGTCATATTATGCTTTTTTGTGGTCTACATAACATGTAATGGTGGTTCTTTGGTCAAAATGTTGCATAGATGATGTTTTACAGATCATCTTCAAGTCACCTTCTGACAGTCTCTTCAGGATGCGCCGTTTTGTGGGCGGTCTTATTTACGTGCCTCCACTTCGACAGTGTCTTCTCCCCGTCATCTTTGTGGTAGCGGTGTAGCGTGCAAGGACGGGTGTGGAAGAAGTGTAATCCACCTTGGTTATTTTTGAAAGAAAGTCATCAGAAAAGTAACTAAGGTACTTTTTCAAATACTAATCTGTAATCAGACTACTTCTACAAAGTAACTGCTGAAAAAGATGATAACTGTGGTCATTTTAAAAGGGTTATACTTGTATAGCGCTTTTCTACCTTCAAGGTACTCAAAGCGTTTTGACACTATTTCCACATTCACCCATTCACACACACATTCACACACTGATGGCGGGAGCTGCCATGCAAGGCGCTAACCAGCACCCATCAGGAGCAAGGGTGAAGTGTCTTGCCCAAGGACACAACGGACGTGACTAGGATGGTAGAAGGTGGGGATTGAACCCCAGTAACCAGCAACCCTCCGATTGCTGGCACGGCCACTCTACCAACTTCGCCACGCCGTCCCATTATGATGACAATAATGGCGATATGATATCCTCGCTCATCCATGCGGACTAGACACTGGCCGGGAGTTAGCGGGCGGCCGAGGGTGGAGTCGGCTCTCTCGGTTGCTTTGTTGGGTCTGCTCCATGTTCTCTCCCGCCCCAGCAGGCGATGGCGTTGAACACCGCAGAGGCCACCACAGTGTATATGTTGTTGTTGTTGTTTTACTTTTGTAGCTGTATGTACAAAACGAAGGTTCTGGGTTTGATCCTGCGCTCGGGATCTTTCTGTGTGGAGTTTGCATGTTCTCCTCGTGACTGCGTGGGTTCCCTCCGGGTACTCCGGCTTCCTCCCACCTCCAAAAACATGCACCTGGGGATAGGTTGACTGGCAACACTAAATTGGCCCTAGTGTGTGAATGTGAGTGTGAATGTTGTCTGTCTATCTGTGTTGGCCCTGCGATGAGGTAGCGACTTGTCCAGGGTGTACCCCGCCTTCCGCTTGATTGTAGCTGAGATAGGCTCCAGCATCCCCCGTGACCCCGTAAGGGATAAGCGGTAGAAAATGGATGGATGGATGTAGAAATGGCTGGTTTCATCAGCGCTGCTCTTTTAATGTCTTTAATGTCCTTCGTGTTCTTTGATGTTTCCCTCTTACACACATGCTTATGTGTACTATGGCTATGAGTTGTTTTCCCTTGGCATCAGTCTGGACCCCTTCTCTAGGGGCTAGGGTTAGACAGCGATCCTGTTCTGTCTACCTGCAATGTTTGTCTGCTCTTGAAAGGGATTGTGCTGAAAATCTTAATTTCTCCTCGGGGATTATTTAAGTATTTCTGATTCTGATTCTGATGAAAACACAACCCATCCCTGGGAGGCACACACAACATCACAACTTTAACACAAGAGGCCCACACATGGAGTGTGTGGAGGAAGGCGTCTGTTTGGATTCCACTCCATTCACCAGCCAAGTGATCAAATATTTAGCAGACTGCTTACATGGCCAAAAGGGACAATGAGAGGAAGAAAAGGAGCGGGTGTGAGGGCGAGGGCGGGGGCGGCGGCGGGGGATGGGATGCCCAAATTGGTTTGTGCGATAGCTTGGGGAGCTGGTAATGAGGATGCCACGCTGGCATCATCGTTACGCAGCAACAACCCAACACCGTCTCTCTACCCGACTCCCAGCAGGTCACCTACACACACACACACACACACACACGCACGCCTGTCACTAATTCAAACATATACCTGTAGATTAGAGGGAGTGCAATTAGGTTGGGCACACACACACACACACACACACACACACACACACACACACGCACGCACACACACGCACACACACACACACACACACACACACACACACACACACACACACGCACACACACACACACACACACACACACACACACACACACACACACACACACACACACACGCACACCAGGACTAAATGATAAATGAAAGTCAAACGAGTACCAAAGGAAAAATTGAACATCGTAATGTTGTGAGTGTTTAATAACATTTCAGTTCCCTGTCGGTAACAAAATATTACAGCCTAACAAAGCACAGTTGACATTATGGTAGGGTCGTGCGCCATATCGGTCAATGCTACTATGATTACATCGATATTTTTTCCTTTTTTTAAAACTCATATATTGTTTATAAACTCAGTAACACATGAGGACTTTGAATATGACCAATGTATGATCCTGTAACTACTTGGTATCGGATCGATACCTAAATGTGTGGTATCATCCAAAACTAATGTAAAGTATCAAACAACAGAAGAATAAATGATTACTACATTTTAACAGAAGTGTAGATAGAACATGTTCAAACAGAAAATAAGCAGATATTAACAGTAAATGAACAAGTAGATTAATAATATTTTTTTACAGTTTGTCCCTCATAATGTTGACAAAATAATAGAATGATAAATGACACAATATGTTACTGCATACGTCAGCAGACTAATTAGGAGTCTTTGTTTGTTTGCTTACTACTAAAAGACAAGTTGTCTAGTATGTTCACTACTTTATTTAAGGACTAAATTGCAATAATAAACATATGTTTGAAGTACCCTAAGATTTTTTGTTAAAATAAAGCCAGTAATGACATTTTTTTGTGGTCCCCTTTATTTAGAAAAGTATCGAAAATTATCGAAAAGTATCGAAAAGTTTTGAAATACATTTTTGGTACCGGTACCAGTACTAAAATATTGGTATCGGGACAACCCTAGATTATGGAATGCTAGTCAATTTATTCAAACGTGAAAACATCTTCCAATGCAACTATGACAACGACTGCTCTGAACTCCTGCTTTCACGTCAGTATTGTATTGAGCACGACAATGCTAACGAGCTAACGGGCTAATGGATACTATTAGGGCTGGCTACCAAATGTGGTACTTTTATAGGCACATACTATACAATATAAAATATAATTTATAAAAATATATATATATCAATATATAAAAAAAACAATACCCTATTCAGTATTGATTTAAGTAAAATAAAACGGTGACATATTTCCATACCTTCCATACCCTTGTCCGCCTTAAACATTCAGCGCAGACTCAGTCGGACTGCCTCTCGGTAATGTTACAAATTTCTGTGCTCACATGGCAAGAAGAAGCTGCTTAAAAGTAGACTAAGCACAACTTTTCAAAATGCACTAGCTCAATGCTAACTTACATTGAGTTTTCTATTGACATGCTACTATTTAGCATTTCCCGATTTTTCAGGGCAATTTCAACACCACATTTGGTAATGAAAACGACAACGAGGATGCACGTTACCATAAAACAGCTGATGCGCAATATATGCAACACATACAGTATAAACACTTTTTAGGGGCCGACAAAAGACGCGATGGCAAAGAGTACCTCCTGACGAGGCAAACCATTGTAGTATATACACTACTGCCATCTACACTGCAAAAAGTCAGTGTTCAAAAACAAGAAAAAATCAAATAAAATTAGGGGGATTTTATTTGAACTAAGCAAAATTATCTGCCAATAAAACAAGAAAATTTGGCTTGTAAAACTTTCCAAAACAAGTAAAATTAGCTAACATCAATGAACCCAAAAATACTTTAAAATAAGTATATTCTCACTAATAACAAGTGCACTGTTCTTGGTAGGAAAAGAAAAAAAATAGTTGCTCAATATGTTGAAAAATATTCTTCATTTAGGTAAATGCTAGTGCCATTATCTTGACATAATGATACGCGCTCGGCATCATGATTTTTTTTTTCATGCTTGAAGTAAGAAATTATTACTTTAAAAAAATACTTTTGTACTTGCGAGTGTTGATGACACAGCTTTGCATCAGTTGGTATTCTATAGCTCAAACAAAATCTTGTTGTTCATGTATGACTTAAGTGTTATTATGACAATGACAATAAAGGAATTGATTGATTCTAGTTTCAAGCATGTTTTACTCAATATAGGTCATAAAATCTCAGCAAAAAGCTGTAATATCTTACTGAGATAATTTAGGACCAAAACCCTTAAAACAAGTAAAACACTAACATAAAATCTGTTTAGTGAGAAGAACTATCTTATCAGACAGAAAACAAGTAAATATCACCCTTATTTGAGTTATTTAATCTTACTTAGATTTCAGTTTTTGCAGTGTAATGTCTTGGAATTGCAACTGCATGAAAAATCTACTCTATAATACTTGTAAATGAGACTAAGTAGTGCAAGAAAACAGGATGTAACAACTGGACAGGACAGTGATCAGCAGTTAAATGTTAAATAACAAATCATAAATAAAATGTACAAACACACACAGAAAATTGGCACCGCTAAACACTGGTATTGATTCCCAGATACTGGGAGTTGGTATCGTATCGACCCATCCCTGGATATTCTGAATCAAAGGTGCTCTGCTGGTTAAAGCCAAGTAGTGCACTCATTTTGTTTCCTAAACCATTTTTGGGAGAAACAAACAAAGCACACAAACAGTACCACAAAGGTACTGTGTTAACGTCCATATTCCTTCTCCATAATCCCTGGGCGCCATGTTTCCATCGGGAGAGAGACCGATATAGCGATAGAACAAAGCGAAAGCTAACACAGCAGGAGGTCTACTTACTTGCTGTAGGTGCTTAAAAGGGACGGCAAAGAGATTGTGGGTATTAGTGGAAAGGAAATATGTGCATATAACTCCTTCATAGTGTTTTCATTCCAGCGCCTACAAGGGGCCGTGCTTGTGCTGTTTACAGTGGCGGCGCCATCGGGCCCCCCCCCCGCTGACAGGAGCCACAACAAGCCTCCCAGCGACACTCAGCAACATGCCAATTACTGTGCTGCACATACAGGTGAGTTTCACAAAGCAGGATTAAAAAGAAATGATCTGGGGGTAAACAACAGGGATTGAAAGGGCATTTGATTTTGCAATGCATTGTGGGTGGATGTCGGTTTTGTTGACATGGCTGTACTGTTCCGGCATTAATGTGAGACAGAGCCATCCATCCATCCATCCATCTTCTTCCGCTTATCCGAGGTCGGGTCGCGGGGGCAGCAGCCTAAGCAGGGAAGCCCAGACTTCCCTCTCCCCAGCCACTTCGTCCAGCTCCTCCCGGTGGATCCCGAGGCGTTCCCAGGCCAGCCGGGAGACATAGTCTTCCCAACGTGTCCTGGGTCTTCCCCGTGGCCTCCTACCGGTCGGACGTGCCCGAAACACCTCCCGAGGGAGGCGTTCGGGTGGCATCCTGACCAGATGCCCGAACCACCTCATCTGGCTCCTCTCGATATGGAGGAGCAGCGGCTTTACTTTGAGCTCCCCCCGGATGGCAGAGCTTCTCACCCTATCTCTAAGGGAGAGCCCCGCCACCCGGCGGAGGAAACTCATTTCGGCCGCTTGTACCCGTGATCTTGTCCTTTCGGTCATGACCCAAAGCTCATGACCATAGGTGAGGATGGGAACGTAGATCGACCGGTAAATCGAGAGCTTTGCCTTCTGGCTCAGCTCCTTCTTCACCACAACGGATCGATACAGCGTCCGCATTACTGAAGATGCCGCACCGATCCGCCCGTCGATCTCACGATCCACTCTTCCCTCACTCGTGAACAAGACTCCGAGGTACTTGAACTCCTCCACTTGGGGCAAGATCTCCTCCCCAACCCGGAGATGGCACTCCACCCTTTTCCGGGCGAGAACCATGGACTCGGATTTGGAGGTGCTGATTCTCATCCCAGTCGCTTCACACTCGGCTGCGAACCGATCCAGTGAGAGCTGAAGATCTTGGCCAGATGAAGCCATCAGGACCACATCATCTGCAAAAAGCAGAGACCTAATCCTGCAGCCACCAAACCAGGGCGTTGAGGGTATCTGGTTTGGTGAGACAGAGCAACACACTCAATTGAAAATCCTACAAAATAAGAAAAAAAATCAAGGAACTGCACTGTTCACAAAGTGTAACGTATTTGAAAAAAATAAGTTAAATGAGTGTTGATTGATCCATTGAGCACGTCCAATGAACAAGAGATTTTGAGTAAGCTGCCGCCATTGTTATAGACACACGTGCATATATTTTGTCAACGGAATCGGTTTTTATTCCGGTGAAGAATGCAAAGTCTGTTAAAGGCCTAATGAAACCCACTACTACCGACCACGCAGTCTGATAGTTTATATATCAATGATGAAATCTTAACATTGCAACACATGCCAATACGGCCGGGTTAGCTTACTAAAGTGCAATTTTAAATTTCGCGCAAAATATCCTGCTAAAAACGTCTCGGTATGATGACGTCAGGGCGTGACGTCACGGATTGTAGAGGACATTTTGGGACAGCATGGTGGCCAGCTATTAAGTCGTCTGTTTTCATCGCAAAATTCCACAGTATTCTGGACATCTGTGTTGGTGAATCTTTTGCAATTTGTTCAATGAACAATGGAGACAGCAAAGAAGAAAGCTGAAGGAGGGAAGCGGTGTATTGCGGCCGACTTCAGCAACACAAACACGGCCGGTGTTTCATTGTTTACATTTAGCGTGCAAGGACGGGTGTGGAAGAAGTGTCAAAAGATGGAGCTAACTGTTTTAATGACATTCAGACTTTCAATAACGGAGCAGCATCTTCTCATCCGTGGCTCACTAGTGCAACAACGCCCGAAATGTGTCCCGTGAAAAACCATCTGAGCAGAACTCTCTAATAACTAAAGTTCCTTGGGTGAATAATGTAAACTCACTACACAGGTATGTTTTAGCGCTTTCATGGCGAGTTTACTGACAGATATAAGTAAGAACTTTACACTACTTTATATTAGAAATGATAACAGTGGAGGATGAATGTCACATAACAAGAAGATAGAGAAAAAGAAGCTAATCGACTACGGAGTCGGCACGGACTACAGTGACGGATGTGCACGCATTTTCAGGACTTATGCAGATCTCAAATACTCATCAGCAGGTACCAGAAGGTAAGAAAATTTGCTTTTGCATAATATTGTGAAACAAAACGCCAGATAATATGTCTGCTAATGGGTGCCGGTCCTTTTACACACACCATAGTAATACTTGTATCTCTGACTACGGTAGCCGTAATGGGCCGACAATCCATCAAGCGGTGCGGCTTCAAAGTCATACTAAAACACGTTGACAGATTTTTGAGTGCCGTGTGTAATGTTCTATATTTTCATTGGACCATTTAAAGTTTAGGTGTTGTTTACTGGCGTCATCTTGCAGTCTACACATCTCTTGTGTGATTGCCATCTACCGTATTTTCCGCACTATAAGGCGCACCGGATTATTAGCCGCACCTTCTATGAATTACATATTTCATAATTGTGTCCACCAATAAGCCGCCCCGGACTATAAGCCGCGCCTACGCTGCGCTAAAGTGAATGTCAAAAAAACGCTGCGCTAAAGTGAATGTCAAAAAAACAGTCAGATAGTTCAGTCAAACTTTAATAATATATTGAAAACCAGCGTTCTAACAACTCTGTCCCAAAATGTACGCAAATGTGCAATCACAAACATAGTAAAATTCAAAATGGTGTAGAGCAATAAATAGCAACATAATGTTGCTCGAACGTTAATGTCACAACACACAAAATAAACATAGCGCTCACCTTCTGAAGTTATTCTTCATTCGTAAATCCTTCGAATTCTTCGTCTTCGGTGTCCGAATTGAAAAGTTGCGCAAGCGTGGGATCCAAAAATGGCCGGCTCCGCCTCGTCGAAGTCATCGGATTCAGTGTCGCTGTTGTTGTGCAGCAGTTCTGTGAATCCTGCCTTCCGGAAAGCTCGGACCACAGTTGTGACCGAAACTATCTGCCCAGGCATTTACGATCCACTGGCAGATGTTGGCGTATGTCGACCGGCGCTATCTGCCCGTCTTAGTGAAGGTGTGTTCGCCTTCGGAGCTGTGTGAAAAAAGCCACCCGGCCTCTTCGCGTAAACTTCCCTTAACCACTCGCTCATCTTTTCTTCATCCATCCATCCCTTCGAGTTAGCTTTTATGATGACGCCGGCTGGAAAGGTCTCTTTTGGCAAGGTCTTCCTTTTGAATATCACCATGGGTGGAAGTTAGCATGGCAAGCTAGAACCACAGTGAAGGATGACTTCTCATTCCCTGTGGTGCGAATATTCACCGTACGTGCTCCCGTTCCACAGTGCGGTTCACAGGAATATCAGTTGCTGTGAAATACGGTAGTAATCCGTGTGCGGATGGAGAGATTGCGTCTTTTTATGAACCGGATCCTTGTCGCGTAGTAGGAGCCATTTTGTGGTCTTTACAGATGTAAACAGGAAATGAAACGTACGGTGATATCCGCGCGTTTTTTCTTCTTCTTCCGGGGGCGGGTGAAGCGCTTCCTGTTCTATGGGGGCGGGTGCTTTCCTTGGCGGTTGCTTGCGTAGAAGAAGAAGCGCTTCCTGTTCTACCGGGAAAAAAGATGGCGGCTGTTTACCGAAGTTGCGAGACCGAAACTTTATGAAAATGAATCGTAATAAAGCGCACCGGGTTATAAGGCGCACTGTCAGCTTTTGAGAAAAATTGTGGTTTTTAGGTGCGCCTTATAGTGCGGAAAATACGGTACTAGTCTCACTTATCATTACGCCACGTACCAAATACAATTGCTTCGAGGTCGGTAAGCACAACCAGAATTATTCCGTACATTAGGCGCACCGGGTTGTAAGGCGCACTGTCGATATTTGAGAAAATGAAAGGATTTTAAGTGCGCCTTATAGTTCGAAAAATACGGTATATAGTTGTACCAGTTTCCTTCTGCTGCTTTTGACTTGAAACCCACATTAGAAACTGTGCTGATTCTATTTCATTTCAGTTGAAAGTCGTTTCACCTTAGCCAAGGACTGTGTGTGTGTGTGTGTGTGTGTGTGTGTGTGTGTGTGTGTGTGTGTGTGTGTGTGTGTGTGTGTGTGTGTGCGTGTGTGTGTGTGTGTGTGTTTACAGTGGGCACAGTCATTCAAAGTGTGCCTGGTGCCACTCTCATATCTGTGTATTGATCAGAGCAAATGTGCACCAATCAATCTTATCTGAGCTCCACACACGCTCCACCAGAGGCAGGCCGACCCATAATGCACCAGACTGTGAGTCATAGCGATTATCATAACGCATCCAGCGTGAATTGTCCGTTACGTACACAGAGGAATGTGTGAGCGTGGAGATGCATTCGATGATAGACAAAGGCAAGAATGCAACACACATTAGCAAACAAGCACATTAGCCTCACCCATCCCTTCTTTATGTACATACTATCTATCATCCATCCCATCTTTATGTACATACTATCATCCATCCCTTCTTTATGTACATACTGTCACCCATTGTACAAACCCCGTTTCCATATGAGTTGGGAAAGTGTGTTAGATGTAAATATAAACGGAATACAATGATTTGCAAATCATTTTCAACCCGTATTCAATTGAATGCACTACAAAGACAACATATTTGATGTTCAAACTGATAAAGGTTTTTTTTTTTTTTTGCAAATAATAATTAACTTTAGAATTTGTTGCCAGCAACACGTGACAAAGAAGTTGGGAAAGGTGGCAATAAATACTGATAAAGTTGAGGAATGCTCATCAAACACTTATTTGGAACATCCCACAGGTAAACAGGCAAATTGGGAACAGGTGGGTGCCATGATTGGGTATAAAAGTAGATTCCATGAAATGCTCAGTCATTCACAAACAAGGATGGGGCGAGGGTCACCACTTTGTCAACAAATGCGTGAGCAAGTTGTTGAACAGTTTAAGAAAAACCTTTCTCAACCAGCTATTGCAAGGAATTTAGGGATTTCACCATCTACGGTCCGTAATATCATCAAAAGGTTCAGAAAATCTGGAGAAATCACTGCACATAAGCAGCTAAGCCCGTAACCTTCGATCCCTCAGGCTGTACTGCATCAACAAGCGACATCAGTGTGTAAAGGATATCACCACATGGGCTCAGGAACACTTCAGAAACCCACTGTCAGTAACTACAGTTGGTCGCTACATCTGTAAGTGCAAGTTAAAACTCTCCTATGCAAGGCGAAAACCGTTTATCAACAACACCCAGAAACACTGTCGGCTTCGCTGGGCCTGAGCTCATCTAAGATGGACTGATACAAAGTGGAAAAGTGTTGTGTGGTCTGACGAGTCCACATTTCAAATTGTTTTTGGAAACTGTGGACGCCGTGTCCTCCGGACCAAAGAGGAAAAGAACCATCCGGATTGTTATAGGTGCAAAGTTGAAAAGCCAGCATCTGTTATGGTATGGGGGTGTATTAGTGCCCAAGACATGGGTAACTTACACAACTGTTAAGGCACCAATAATGCTGAAAGGTACATACAGGTTTTGGAGCAACATATGTTGCCATCCAAGCAACGTTACCATGGACGCCCCTGCTTATTTCAGCAAGACAATGCCAAGCCACGTGTTACATCAACTTGGCTTCATAGTAAAAGAGTGCGGGTACTAGACAAGCCTGCCTGTAGTCCAGACCTGTCTCCCATTGAAAATGTGTGGCACATTATGAAGCCTAAAATAGCACAACGGAGACCCCCGGACTGTTGAACAACTTAAGCTGTACATCAAGCAAGAATGGGAAAGAATTCCACATGAGAAGCTTCAAAGATGTGTCTCCTCAGTTCCCAAACATTTACTGAGTATTGTTAAAAGGAAAGGCCATGTAACACAGTGGTGAACATGCCCTTTCCCAACTACTTTGGCACGTGTTGCAGCCATGAAATTCTAAGTTAATTATTATTTGCAAAAAAAAAAAAAAAAAACGTTTATGAGTTTGAACATCAAATATGTTGTCTTTGTAGTGCATTCAACTGAATATGGGTTGAAAAGGATTTGCAAATCATTGTATTCCGTTTATATTTACATCTAACACAATTTCCCAACTCATATGGAAACAGGGTTTGTACATACTATCATCCATCCCTTCTTTATGTACATACTGTCATCCATCCCTTGGGAATGCGGACCTTCCGCACATCAGAGCGAGGTAAAATCAGAAAAGGCCTCGCCATCTGCAGTGTCGGCTGCCAGATGGACGACATTCGCCGCAGATTAAAAAATAAAAGTGAACCTTGAAGTGAGCGTGATCAAGGAAGAAACAGGCAGCATCATGCAATGGGGAGCATACGGAAGGCAATAAATTCATGAATATGGAAAATGTGTCATACATCCGGGATGTTTTATAAGGTGCCTGAAATAGTACTAAGCAACGGCGTCTGTCTGGAGTTGATCATGTAAAAACAAAAGGAAACAGAAAGGTTGCTGACATGACAGCGAGATGGGAAATGCAAGACTTTGTCCTGGGTCACCACTTCCTGTGCGTATTTTTTTCGAAGAATATTTTCACAGTAAATGTGCCCGATTTACTTCCTGTATAGATCCTAGAGTGGTGATGTTGCCTCATTCCTGTGAGATTATTGCGTGTGACGGAGGCATTAAGGAGTGGGACTACACAGGGCTAGCTGCAGTGTGTTCAAACAACCACCAGGTCCCCTCCTGCTCCGGCCCGGCTGCACCAAATGATAATATAAATACATTTAATAAAGTCAAATACAAATAAGGCAACAATAGAAGAATCCTACACTTCTCTTTTGTAAAGTAAATCTGAACAGCCGATATGGGCATCTACATCAACTATATCAGGGGTCGGCAACCCGCGGCTCCGGAGCCGCATGCGGCTCTTTGATCACTCTGATGCGGCTCAGCTGCATACTTGCTGGTGCCTCTCGCAGAAACCTCCCGTAATTAATATTCTCCGATTTTCACCCTTGCAATGATAATAAGGGCATGCCGTGACGGTACAACATTTAGCACCCTCTACAATCTGCATTATCAGCGTGCCAGCCCAGCCTTTTATTGTATGCTTTTTCTGCTAGCACACGTAAGTGACAGCAAAGCATAGTTGGTCAACAGCCACACAGACTGACGGTGGCCATATAAAACAACTTTAACACTCTTACTAATAATGCGCCACACTTTGAACCAAAACCAAACAAGAATGACAAACACATTTCGGGAGAACATCTGCACCTTAACACAACAGAACAAATACCCAGAATCCTATGCAGCCCTGACTCTTCCGGGCTCCATTATACACCCCTGCTACCACCAAACCCCGCCCCCACCCCAACCCTGCTCCCTCACACATCAAACCCCCCCCCCTCTGTGCGTCGGTTGAGGTGGGCGGGGTTTGGTGGGAGAGTTAGGGCTGCATGGAAGAGTTAGGGCTGCATGGGATTCTGGGTATTTGTTTTGTTGTGTTTATGTTGTGTTACGGTGCAGATGTTCTCCCGAAATGTGTTTGTCATTCTTGTTTGGTGTGGGTTCACAGTGTGGCGCATTATTAGTAAGAGTGTTAAAGTTTTTTATACCGCCACCGTCAGTGTAACCTGTTTGGTTGTTGACCAAGTATGCCTTGCTGTCACTTACGTGTTCAAGCAGAAGCCCCATACAACGTGTGGCTGGGCCGGCACGTCGGTTGTAGTGAGCGCTAAATGCTGTATCATCACGGCACGTTCGAGAGAATAGTTGCCCTGAAATTCGTAGTACGCCGGGATAATCGACAGACTACGGCTTGTCAAGTATGACGCTGTCAAGCGTCATTCATATAAAACCCGCGGGCTGCACTAACACTAAATTTTCATGTTAAGGTGTGGGCCGCGTGTCTGAGACCCTTGGTTAATACATAGCACAAAGCAAAAAAAAAACTTCATAAACAGTGTTATTTCATGTTAAATTTCAAAATATTTTTGTGGCTCCCATTGTTTACTTTAATTTGTGAAACTGGTCAAAATGGCTCTTTGACTGGTAAAGGTTGCCGACCCCTGAACTATATGATTTGCCTGAGAAGCTGGACAGGACAAAAAAAACAAAAAAAAAACAACCACCAGGTAGCATCAGTGAGCTAATAATACTGTATCATCTCTTTCTATTTGGACTTATTAGGTCGGTAGCACATTCTTCACTCACGCTTAAAGTGAAAAATAAGGCAGAATTAAACTGGTAACATCTGTACTTAAGGCCGCAATGATTCATCGATTAAATGGATTAATTATATTAGAATAAGTGTAATTAAAATTTTATAAGAACATCTTATTTTTTTTCAGTTTTTAATTTTTTGTATTTTTTTTTTTTAATGGACACATGTTAAAACAAATTTATATTGATTATATGCATGTATTATGAAAAAAATAAAGGTTAGAGAAAGCAGAAAAATATTGTTTATTTCAACTATTTTCCTTAAAAATGAAGTGGTCTATAAAGTGTGTTTTATCTGATTAAATGGAAAATAAAACAATTAATGGATTATTTGAATGTTAAAATAATCAGAAACTGCTGCAATAATCCAATTCTTTGTTTGTATGTCTGTCTTTTCAAGTGGACCACATATTTGTGTACTGTGTTTACATTGACGCACACATGTACATAACATAGTAGAAACAGTGTCGCGAGCTTACCTACCCTTTTTAGTGGTACATTATTTAGGTAGAGAATAAATATTTGCCGTTGGTTAGTGTATTTTGGCAAATCAAGAAGAACATGAGAAGCAGAATTAACACAGAAAGTTACATGATTTACACCATTTTAAATCTTGGGGGGGATTCGGTTCAGAATCGATTCTCAATTCAACATGATCTGACAATAAAGCCTTTTTAAAACAGGTTACAGAAGCTCCTATTGGCGGCTGATGTCAAATGATGAATCAAGTGACGTCTTGGTGAAGATTGATGATCGCAATTTTTAGGTCTATTTTTTTAGCGGACAGACAAGCTTCACGGTGTCTCGACTGAATGAGCAGGTATCGGACACCTGGGTCTCCTTGGACGCATCCTCGCTCATCCACGCGGACTGGACACTGGTCGAGAGTCGGTGGGCAGAGTCGGCTCTCTTGGTTATAATGGATTAGATTTATATAGCGCTTTTCTAGACACTCAAAGCGCTTCACAGAGAAGTGAGAACCCATCATTCATTCACACCTGGTCACACCTAAGATCATGCAATACATGCCATAAAACATGTTATATACATTAGGACTGTATGCAATTGTGTTCAACACGGTATGTATGAATGATAGAGACTAAAAAATAAAATGATGTCCTCAGTAAAAATAATTCAGTCTACAGATTGCTTTGTTGGGTCTGCTCCTGTCTCTGGCCATGCTCCGCCCACCCCAGCAGACAATGGCGTGGAGCACCGCAGAGACCACCACAGTGTATATGGGTTTTGAAACTATGTTTTTGTTTGGTTGCTTGTCTATGCATGGTGCAATCGTGTGTGCGCAATATATATTATTGGTTAATTATTTTTTGTTTTTCCGTTGTTTTACTTTTGTAGTTGTATGTAGAAATGGCACTGCTGGATTGATTGAGAAGTTTATTGACATCTTAAAGGGGAACATTATCACAATTTCAGAAGGGTTAAAACCATTAAAAATCAGTTCCCAGTGGCTTATTTTATTTTTCGAAGTTTTTTTCAAAATTTTACCCATCACGCAATATCCCTAAAAAAAGCTTCAAAGTGCCTGATTTTAACCATCATTATATACACCCGTCCATTTTCCTGTGACATCACATAGTGATGCCAATACAAACAAACATGGCAGATAGAACAGCAAGCTATAGCGACATTAGCTCGGATTCAGACTCGGATTTCAGCGGCTTAAGCGATTCAACAGATTACGCATGTATTGAAACGGATGGTTGTAGTGTGGAGGCAGGTAGCGAAAACGAAATTGAAGAAGAAACTGAAGCTATTGAGCCATATCGGTTTGATCCGTATGCAAGCGAAACCGACAAAAACGACACGACAGCCAGCGACACGGGAGAAAGCGAGGACGAATTCGGCAATCGCCTTCTAACCAACGATTGGTATGTGTTTGTTTGGCATTAAAGGAAACTAACAACTATGAACTAGGTTTACAGCATATGAAATACATTTGGCAACAACATGCACTTTGAGAGTGCAGACAGCCCATTTCAGGCTATATAATAGTCATTTATGACTATTTTTCCACGATTTTAGCACTCAGGTTAACCATACCTAAATAGACACAAAATACTGCAATACACAAGACTACCCGAATGTACTCGAATGATTGAAAAAAATAAATGTTTTTAAGCTAAATTATTGGTAAACACAGTTTATGTATAATAATTTACGTAAAACCGCGAGTAATGAATAAAGTTTTCATCAATTAATATATTCTGTAGACATACCCTCATCCGCTCTCTTTTCCTGAAAGCTGATCTGTCCAGTTTTGGAGTTGATGTCAGCAGGCCAGGGAAGCTAGGGTTGATATTATTCTCTTGATCATCTTCGGTGGCACAAGGGACGGTTGCCATCTCTGTTGTAGCATAGCTTTCGTCGGTAAAGTGTGCGGAACAAACGACTGACCATTTCGTCGGCTTTCCCCATATCCTCGTATTTTGAACAAATTTCGTCCAATTTCTTGCCACTTTCGCATCTTTGGGCCACTGGTGCAACTTGAGTCCGTCCCTGTTCGTGTTGTTACACCCTCCGACAACACACCGACGAAAGTGAGAAAATGGCGGATTGCTTCCCGATGTGACGTCACATTGTGACGTCATCGCTCCGAGAGCGAATAATAGAAAGGCGTTTAATTCGCCAAAATTCACCCATTTAGAGTTCGGAAATCGGTTAAAAAAATATATGGTCTTTTTTCTGCAACATCAAGGAATATATTGACGCTTACATAGGTCTGGTGATAATGTTCCCCTTTAAATAATTGAATCCATGTAATGCTTTAAAAAGGCAAATGGATGGCACAAAAACCCCTTTTAATGTATTTAATGTCCTTTGTGTTCTTTGATGTTTCCCTCTTACACACATGTTTGTGTGCGCTATGGCTATGAGGTTTTTTCCCCCTTGGCCTCAGTATGGATCCCCTCTCCAGGGGCCCAGGCTTAGACAGCGTTTACCTGTTTCTCACCTTTTTTGTAAGGACCGCCGTAAATTGGCAGACCCGTCAGTGATCCTGTTCTGTCTCCTCGTAATGTTTGTCTGATCTTGAATGGGATTGTGCTGAAAATCTTAATTTCCCCTCGGGGATTATGAAAGTTCTTCTGATTCTGATTCTGATTAATGCCTGGCTGGCGATGGACTGACATACCCTCTGCCATCGACCGCCAGCTCGCCATCGACCTAATGTTGACCCCTGAATTAATACGTGATCATAATGTAGCGTGAGGTTCTGATACATCCCTGCAGTTTTAGTTAGGCACCAAATACTGTGTGGTTATTATTATTATAGCTGTATCTCTCATGCATTGCTGAAACATGTTTTAGTTAGGCACCAAATAGTGTGTGGTTATTATTATTATTGCTGTATCGCTCATGCATTGCTCCAAGACTGAGCAAAAAGGACTTACCTCGACACACGTTGCCATTGTCGGGTTCGAAGCCTGCCTTGCACGTGCAGCTGCCGATCGGAACCATCCACTCCCCATCTCCGTTGCAGTACAGCTTTATGGGAACGTCCACTTCTTCCGAGTTGGAAATGCAAATCCCCCTGGAAATGACCAGGGAGGTGCTCTCTGCACCGGTCATGGTCTCTGGGAAGATGGCAAAGTTCTGCACCACGCTGGGACACTTCTTGTAAAACACCCTGACCGACAGCAGAGACATGCAGGCGCCGTAGTCCTGGAAGGCCAAGTAGAAACCGTTCTTGGAGAGCGGCCCGAAGCTGCGGACCTCCGTGTTGACCTTCATGAGGCGTCCACCGAAGTCCACTTGCGAGAAGCTCTCGTCGGCAGCGATGGTGTCCACCTTGAGGTAGGGCGCCTCCATCCAGAAGGCGGTGCCTTTCGTGGCGATGACGGCGTCGCTTTCGTAGTAGTAGAGGTTGAAGGTCTCCTTGCAGGAGCCCGGCACTTTGGGGATGGAGCTGCAGTCCCGCACCGTGAAGCGGATCTCCACGTAGATCCTCTGCGCTCCGCGCCGATCGATGAAGGTGGTGAGGAGCCAGTTGTTCTGACTGGGCTCGAAGACGTTACACACCTGGTAGGTCCGGATGGTGTTGAGGTTCTCGTCATAGCCGCTCACCTCCTCCCACTGAGAAGAAGAAGATTGTTTGGTCAGCACTGTTTTGTTCCAATGGAGTGTGTGCCATGGTCCTGCTCATATTCAGCAGTCCTACAATAAATATACAGCCGTGGTCAAAAGTTGTAAATAACATAATGTCATGGCTGTCTTGAGTTACCAATAATTTGTACAACTCTTATTTTTTTGTGACAGAGTGATTGGAGCACATACTTTTTGGTCACAAAAAACATTGAAGAAGTTTGGTTCTTTTATGAATTTATTATGGGTCTACTGAAAATGTGACCAAATCTGCTGGGTCAAAAGTATACATACAGCAATGTTAATATTCGGTTACATGTCCTTTGGCAAGTTTCACTGCAATAAGGCGCTTTTGGTAGCCATCCACAAGCTTCTGGTAAGCTTCTGCTTGAATTTTTGACCACTCCTCTTGACAAAATTGGTGCAGTTCAGCTCAATTGGTTGGTTTTCTGACATGGACTTGTTTCTTCAGCATTGTCCACATGTTCTCAATGGGGTTTAAGAGTTGTAGAAATTATTGGAAACTCAAGACAGCCATGACATTATGTTCTTTAGAGCAGTGGTCCCCAACCACCAGTCCGTGGACCGATTGGTACCGGGCCGCACAAGAAATAAAAATAAAAAATGTTTAATTTTTTTAATTAAATCAACATAAAAACATAAAAAACACAATATATACATTATATATCAATATAGATCAATACAGTCTGCAGGGATACAGTCCGTAAGCACACATGATTGTATTTCTTTATGACAAAAAAATAAATAAATAAATAACCCCCCCTCCCCGGTCCGTGGGACAAATTTTCAAGTGTTGACCGGTCTGCAGCTACAAAAAGGTTGGGGACCACTGCTTTAGAGTGTCCGCCCTGAGATCGGTAGGTCGTGAGTTCAAACCCCGGCCGAGTCATACCAAAGACTATAAAAATGGAATCCACTACCTCCCTGCTTGGCACTCAGCATCAAGGGTTGGAGTTGGGGGTTAAATCACCAAAAATGATTCCCGGGCGCAGCCACCGCTGCTGCTCACTGCTCCCCTCACCTCCCAGGGGGTGATCAAGGGTGATGGGTCAAATGCAGAGAATAATTTCGCCACACCTAGTGTGTGTGTGTGACAATCATTGGTACTTTAACTTTAACTTCTTTACAAGTGAATGTAAACTTTTGACCATGACTGTATGTCAAAGGAAAAGTGTGTTCCAGCCAAGGAAGATGTGTTAAAAATGACCAAAAATGTGGCAAAGATATTCATAAAAAAATATTTAAATTGTTTTTATTACATTGTGTTTGGCTGATGTCGCTTTTATTTCCAACATGCATACAATTACAATGTAATGCATCACATATCTCCAGTTGTTCCATCACAGCTTGTAACACGAGTAGGAAGAACCAGATCTTATTTAATCCTACGCCTTTTCGTATCATCACAGTTTTCCCAGACTTTCTTCCAGCTTCGGATTGTCTGAAACTTTCATTAGGGGTCGTAATGCCACCTGTTGCTTTTGCAGAAATTTGACGATCTGCAAATTAGTTTTTGTTTGACCTGGCAGATATTTGGAGGGTTTTAGTTTAATGATACATGCATGTGGAGTTCTGGACAGGAGTATCATCAAATCATTGTGTTTATTAATACATCTAAATTTCTCTGGACCCAAGCGAAATTAGTTTGGCGAATGCCAAACTTTTTGTAAGTTGCTTTTTTTTTTCCAACAACCTTCACCACAGTCATGGAATAATATATATATATATATATATATATATATATATATATATATATATATATATATATATATATATATATATATATATATATATATATATATATATACATTTTTTTTTGTTTGTTTGTTTGTTTTTTTTGGGCTGGACATGTCTCCTGCACTTTTTCAAAGAGTAGTGTTTGTCCCCTGTACTTTTTAACATCCAACAATAATGTTAGGCTATTGAATGGAGACAAGTCAAACACTAGCGTCAGGCGGAAAATGGTCGCTTGTCCCTTTAGACCATGGGTGTCAAACTCTGGCCCGCCGTCCATATTTGGCCCGCCGTGTAATTTCACTTGGCCCTTGAGGCGATATCAAATTAACACTAGAGCTGGCCCGCCGATTATATACAGCGGCGGTGCCGCGGTAACACCGCATTCACCGCTAATTGTCATACTTGCCAACCCTCCCGGGAGACTCCCAAATTTCAGTGCCCCTCCCGAAAATCGTCACGTCAGCTTTTCACCCAGTCCAACGAATGTTGGCCCAGTCACATGATATGTGCGGCTTGTGCACGCACACACACGTGAATGCAACGCATACTTGACCAACAGTGATACAGGTTACACTGAGGGTGCCCGTAAAAAATAACTTTAACACTGTTAGAAATTTGCGCCACACTGTGAATCCACACCAAACAAGAATGACAAACACATTTCGGGAGAACATCCGCACCGTAACACAACATGAACACAACAAAACAAATACCCAGAATCCCATGCAGCCCTAACTCTTCCGGGCTGCAATGTACACCCCCGCTACCACCAAACCCCGCCCACCTCAACCGACGTACGGAGGGGGGGGGGGGGGGGGGGGGTGTTGGTGGTATATTGGTGGCATCTATCAACTGTATGTGCCCGTTCACTTAAAGTGCACAGACATTGTTGATTCTGAAGGCAGATTTGGTACAGCATGGCAACATAAGCTGGCTGAATTCTGATTGGATACAAACTCTAACCTAAAAACAACAGCACTGGAAGGAGCATAATATGACATGAAGAGAATATGGATATTTTTAGATATTTAGGGAATATAAATAAAAAATGACTTT
Source organism: Nerophis lumbriciformis (assembly GCF_033978685.3). Lineage (NCBI taxonomy): Eukaryota > Metazoa > Chordata > Actinopteri > Syngnathiformes > Syngnathidae > Nerophis > Nerophis lumbriciformis. The sequence goes on from NC_084566.2 coordinate 4,798,814, forward strand.
ATTCTTTAATTATGATCATGATTTCTGGTTATGTTAGGCCAGCAGAGAAGGCCTTGCTGGCCCAGACGACACACCACTGCTGCCATGCATGTGCCAGATATTTAAAGGGGTTTTTTTTTGGACTAAGGCAGGGGTAGGGAACCTATGGCTCTAGAGCCGGATGTGGCTCTTTTGATGACTGCATCTGGCTCTCAGATAAATCTTAGCTGACATTGCTTAACACAATAAGTAATGAATAATTCCGCTGGTAATCACGATGTTAAAAATAACGTTCAAAATATAAAACTATCTCATGCATTTTAATCCGTCCATCCGTTTTCTACCGCACCTGTTCAAGAAATAACAATGTTATTAAAAATAATTAGAGACTTATTATACTCTAAAAATGTTGGTCTAACTTAAAAAATGCACACATTTAGTTGTCCATCCATCCATCCATTTTCTAAAGCTTGTCCCTTTCTGGGGTCGCTGGAACCTATCTCAGCTGCAGTTGGGCGGTAGGCGGGGTACACCCTGGACAAGTCGCCGCCTCATCACAGGTCCTCTGGACTAAGGTATAAATTACATTCCCTCGTAATTAATGACATTAATTAAAGAGTAATCCCGTTTGTAATTCAATTACTTTTTTGGTGAAGTAACAAGTAACTATAGTACATTTTCAGAACACCGCCCATCATTAATTATAATAATTGTGTGAATATTTGTGGTTGTTTGGAAAGGATGCTAGGGTTAAGATGGGATGGTAGACTTGGTGTGTGTCTTACGAGGTACCACTCTGATAACATCTACCTGCTACCTAACAGCAAACAAGTGGTCAGGTGGTGCATTATACAAGGTGGTGCATAACAAATTCCAAATTAGGCTCTACTGAATTACAATTAGACGGATGACAGAAATTTGCATGCAGGCGGACCCAAAGTGCAAGGCAGGTCTTTTTTCCTTCCACGTGTGACCCAGAAAGTATGTTGGATGAGCAACAGCAGCCACCTGAGGGTATTCACTGAGCGCAATATATCCTGATGAAAATGTGCCATTAACATCTGGAATCGTTACAAATTAACAGGGCAAATGACTGAATACAAACATGGGGAACTCGCTTTTAAAACGCTTTGAGCACAAACTCTCTGAGAGCATTTTTTAGCCGCAATGCTACTCGTGAAAATATGACTTGAGACCGTGTTCGAATGTATTTAGCTTACCGTACGTTTACATAAAGAGATGAATGTGGCCGACCAGCAGCAATAATCCAAACAGCCAAAGGCAAGGAGGAGTTAATGAGGTCTCCAGTGGGGGAGCGAGTGGGCCTCCAGTCAGTTCATGACGACTGGAGCCGCCTTTCAACCAAGCCAAAACTTGCCATGAACACACAGAGTGATAACAGGTGAAAGGACTGTGTGTAGTCCAAAAAAAAAAAAAAAAAAAATCTGAAGAGAGTGGAAGTGGAAAGAACACTACTGTTGGGCGGGGAGGTGGACGGTTGCCAAGGCAACAAGAACCTTAAATGTCCTTAGGTAACCAACTGCATGTGACCAAGGCATCGAGGGACACGTAGCACATGGACAGATATTGTACAATAAATAATGTAAGGCTTTACACTGCCAGGTTCAAGCGACCACATTTGTTTTTTTCATCCAAGATAAGGGTGTCAAAGTCTTTTCATTGAGGGCCATAACGCAGGTATTTCTGCCCTCAAAGGGCCATTTAAAATGAATACTGAATATATATGAATAGAAATGTTGTTACACAACTGCCCATGTATTGATTATTATATGTTTTACTAGCACACTGTTGAAAAGCAGACATATATACACATATATATATATGTACAGTGTTGGGACTAACGCGTTACAAAGTAACGCGTTACTGTAACGCCGTTAGTTTCGGCGGTAACTAGTAATAAATGATAAATAAATGGGTTGTACTTGTATAGCGCTTTTCTACCTTCAAGGTACTCAAAGCGCTTTGACACTACTTCCACATTTACCCATTCACACACACATTCTCACACTGATGGAGGGAGCTGCCATGCAAGGCGCTAACCAGCACCCATCAGGAGCAAGGGTGAAGTGTCTTGCTCAGGACACAACGGACATGACGAGGTTGGTACTAGGTGGGGATTGAACCAGGGACCCTCGGGTCGCGCACGGCCATTCTTCCACTGCGCCACGCCGTCCCTATCTAACGCGTTATTTTTTATATTCAGTAACTCAGTTGCCGTTACTACATGATGCGTTACTGCGTTATTTTACGTTACTTTTTATGTAGTATCGGCTAGAAACTGAGGATCTGAGTGTGTTTTATTGCAGCGAAGCAATGACGTGCTTCTGATTCTTCCTCTGCTCTCTCTGTGTGTGTGTGTTTGGGTGTGGGGAGGGAGGGGAGGGGGGTGCGCAATACAACGTAAACCGTTGGCCAACCAAAAAGTAACCACAGAACACTATATAGTGTTCTGTGGTTACTTTTTGGTTGGCCAAGCGGACGTGACGACAGGCTGTCCTCACTCAGATCCGCACGGACCTGGAGGGGGCGTGCCTTAAGTCCTTAAGGCACTGAAATTCGGGAGGGTTGGCAAGTATGAGATATTCTCACTTTTTTTCTTTTGTCGAGCACAAAGAAAATAACATTTGAGTTAAATGTAAGTTGTGTCTTGGATCAAAGATCCCGTCTACTGCCCAAAACAACAATTCAAATCTGCCTGGTTAGGCTCTGTGTATGTCACGTGTGCCTTCCTTAAGTGAAGCCAGGTTTACAGCTATGTTGTTGATTGATTGATTGATTGAAACTTTTATTAGTAGATTGCACAGTACAGTA